>NC_090280.1:6680000-6983030 GCF_037392515.1 Haliotis asinina
AGCGCTGTTTTTTTTGTCATAACTGCCAGCTCATCAACACGCACATGCAAGGTGTCGTACTAATATTTCTTATGAAATTCTTCAAAGGCATTTAGAAGTTGGTGAGGTAATACAATACACTATTATGGATGACAACTTCTTTAATTCTTTTAACACGACGTTTCAATTCTAATTCTTGCCCCTTCGTCAGGTGGATAATGAGCATAGGTAACATTGCAAAATATATATAGGTATACATGAAGCCAGAGAGGTGGCTTTGGGGTTGGTTTGATCACTGCCAGCTCTTCCATTTGCTCTAAGGATGTATTTCAATGTCTTATCAGAATAAAAGGTCACATCAACACTGGCAGTTTTTCTGAGGAGTCGACTGATTTGATGACTTATCTTGCCTTGGTATGGAATGTTGACTCGGATGGGTGCAGGCGCAGGTTTAGGGAGGCGGTCGTTCTGATGCTGGAGAGTTGTGGCTATAGTCTGGTCAACGAGTTGTCTGGGGTATCCATTTAGGGTGATGAAAGTTCTCTTCAGGTGGTCAGTTTCGTCTGGGAGGTGCGCTGGGTCACAGATGGCTTTGGCGCTTTCAGTAAGAAGCTTAGATCTGAAATCGGCCATCACTGAACACATCGTCAACTATCCAAACCACTCCATCAAAACACCGAGATCCTGGCTTCCAACATCAGTGATTGGCGGAGAAGGAAGCTTTGGGAAGCAATCAACATCAGAAGATTAGAACCTCAGATCAATAGAGATCAAGGTGTGTACCTACCCTCTGCCTGGTGTGTCAACAAGGACTCATAGACTCTCAATCTATCAGCTGTGTAAACAACCATGTACTGTTAAAACATTCCTCCTTTCATCTCTCCTCTGTGATTGTACATTGTGCCATCTTACCTCTCTGGCTTCATGTATACCTATATATATTTTGCAATGTTACCTATGCTCATTATCCACCTGACGAAGGGGCAAGAATTAGCCTTGAAACGTCGGGTTAAAAGAATTAAAGAAGTTGTCATCCATAATAGTGTCTTGTATTAATAATATTTCTTAATAACTTGAAATGTCTGTTCTGTTTTTGGGTATACGGTAAATAATCCTCTTCAGTTTTAAACCTACTACAAACGTGTTCCTCCGTTTCCACTTGTTAGAACAAAGTGTGAAGTCGAACTAAGCATTTTAAGGGGAATAAAGACGCCAAATCACTCTGGTGTGAATTTATCCACAGCGTTGTCACCACAAGTTCTAGAGTAGCGCTGGTAGTTTGGCTGACCATAATACAATGCAGAACCCACTGATGTTGTACATATCTACACAAATATCTCCATACAAGGAATGGTTACTTTGTCTGTGTCTTACTTCCCAGTAATGGTAACATTTGTATTTTGTTACCAGCTACTTCACAAACTGGAACAAGAGTTATTTCCCCTTATGATTTCCTTTGTGTGGAAATATGAAACTAAAGATTTGATTGATTGATAAAACATTGATATCATATCAAAACACAAACATACAAATTTGTACTAGGAAACACTTTAATATGAAAACAAACAGACATTTACTTAACCTTGAAAAATCATATCACATACACTTGTCAATCAGTGCATCAAATATCATTCATTCCCCCATATAACTACAAGAACATCGGACAACAGGTACATTCTGAATCTCCTATGTTAGCTGATATCCTGAAACTGGGAAGAAAAACGTTACGGTCTTAATGCTTAAAACAATCAAACATAACACTTGAATATACAAATAATACACTCATAACATCAGTACATAAACATCACCACGCTCTCCAGTGCCATGTTCTATTCCTTGTTCTATTTTAACTAGATATATACTTAATGAATGTATTCGATAAAGTAAACTTTATTTTGAGCAATATAATATCTCTTCCGAGGAATTTCACAATAGATAAATCCTCACCAAATAGATTTTCCATAGCATCTATCAGATCGTTGGTCCCAAAAAGTGTCATATTTCTTAATTTGAATTTAGGAAAAAAAGATACAAAAATAATAATAATAACGGAAAAGAGAAATAAATATCAACATTCATAATTGACCGTGGTTTCTGTCCAGAGATAAACGAAGTTTAGACGTTATCTAAATCCACACACGAACGGATGTGGAGCGCTGCAGTTTCTTGCTACAAGTTTTTTGGGAAACATTTGGATAAGTCCACAACATTGATCTTTGCATCGCCCTCTCTTGAGATGTGGTCCTACTGTTCCGTCCATCCATACAAACTTCCTTCTGTCTTGTGAATACCTCAGACCAACCCAGATATAGCCTAAGAAAAAAGTAAATGAGACCCACTTGTGAATAAAGCAGTTTCAATCACAGTCACACCCTAACGACATACACACATCTGTGCATTATTAAACAGGAAGACTGATCTGAGGAAGGATTGAAGGATCAAGAATCTTATGATGTCGTAAACATCGCTCCATTTGTTCCTGTATGTGGTCAGTGGATGACAACTAAATACAGGTAAGTCATTAACATCTTTCTGATGACGATACTGCTGCACAGCTCGATCAAAGTGTGGTCTGGTTTTGTCATGCTGAAACGTAACTCCAGACAATCGACATCGATGCTCTAATGTCAGCATTAGCTTTCAGACCGGATCTCTTGCAGAGACTCCCTGCTGTTCAGGGAAGATACACCTCCGTTACCAGGTAGGGGTTGTACGGGTCTCTTACTGGTATCTGTGCAGCAGGTGCGTTGTTCAAATCCATCTGTCTTCACGCAGGGTTCATGTTGGCGATTCGTTCACAGACTCTTTAACGGGTTGATATATCATTCATTCCCAAGATTGCCAATGCAAAGGATCCATGTTATAATAACTGCCCCTTCAGAGGGTTCAGGATAATAAAAAATACAGCAATTACAGTCCCACCCTAGGACAAATGGTATACGGGACGCTGTTGTAAATGAATGTGTGTAAAATACAACAGCTATGGTATAACACACCTTGGGTATATTCTGAATAGGAGTGAGTAAAATGATCTTTCTTTGACAGGGTGACTTGCGGTGCAATGTCTAGTAACTACGTTGCAATGAAGGTAGATGGTAATCAGTTGAACCTGGTTTATGTTTCTGTCAAGTGTTCAACACCTCCGAAGAGGATGTTTTGAGAACAACCTTTCTTCCGGAATATGTTTGCAAATGTCCTTATATTTATAAATTCAAAAGTCTATATTACATCTCAGGAGAATTTATTTAAACGTGTACAGCATCATATTACCATACTTTTTGAAAAGAAAAAAGAAATGTGTCTTTGGAGATACCTCAAATTTCATTGCATGTTTTTGTTAATTATATTTCGTAAATCTCGTACACGGGCATCACTGGCTGGCATCATTGGCATCATTTCAAATAAACTCCTTTTGTGGTTTGACCTTTGACTTTAATACACAATGATGTAAATAACCCATAACTAGTAAATTCACTTATATGTTATTTTAACCTCCCAAATACAGAATTATTATAACATTTTCGAACCTTTATAAGAGGATACTACAGAAGTAAATATTGATCCACCTCCTTCTAGAACGTACCTTCTAAACCATCGTGTGGCTTCAGTGTGCGTAATGCTCCACACCCAATACAATGAATGTTGTTCGACAGTGAATGAGTTCAGTAACCGATGCAGGCAAGGTGATTACCACACACCAGTTAAGCAAACATTTAGATGAACCCAACTTACTGGATATATTGTGATTTCTTCGAGACATCTGACGACGTTTTATTTCCATACATACTTTATAAACGTTGTTGTCCACTTTTAGCAATGAGGTCCCATCTGCTGTGCAGTGTGCCAATGCATTAGGCCATGTCTGATTATTTGTGTACACCTTCAGCCATTCATTGGAAAGAAACGCCCCTTCTGTGTAACCTCTGTCATTGAGTTCGTCCTCTGTAAGCAACATACCCCATATTTAAAAGTAACGGCGCAGACAATTATCTGAGTTTGAACATTAAGTATTACATTTCTAAGAATTGAAAATCCTATGTTGGGTTTATAGAACTGTTGGTATTAGATTCCAAAGCAGAAAACTGTGCAGTCTGGACCAAAATATTTCAAAGAGTTTTCTGGTGCTCTTCGTCCTTTCAGTTCACTTTCACAGAAATTTAACTCTTTCTTGCTCAAATTATCTATCAGTTTAACACGCTCAAATCAATCTGTGACTGAGGACAGTAAAGGCTGATGTTTTTACTCCAGCATAACATATTCATCTAACCTGTCTCAAGGATAAAAGGACGAGAAATTCCAATTGTGCATTGTCACATGTCCTTCATACACACACACACACACACACACACACACACACACACACACACACACACACACACACACACACACACACACACACACACACACACACATATATATATATATATACACACACACACACACATTGCATCACGATTCATAATTGCCAGCTCTTGAGTGCCAAGTGGTTTAAAGCGCTACGTCCTCACACCGGTGGTTCAATTCCCCATACGGTGCAATATGTGAAGCCCGTTTCTGGTGTCCCTCTAAGTGAAATTGCTGGAATATTGCTAGAAGCGTCGTTAAACTTTAGGGATTGTGAGCAGAGCAGGTTAACGGGGAGAGATTGAGTGAGTTAATTTTTTTCCAAAATACGCATATGTCAGCCATAACGTGACGAGAATAATCTTGGATGTTATAAAGAATGTGTATATACTAGAAAACCTGTTGTTGAAGATCAGTAAAACAACTAGATTATCACAGTTCGAAATGAAACTAACATTTGAATTTCAAACATCATATACAACAGGGTATAGATCTCCAGTAACTGAAGGAAGATCACAACACTACCATGGTAATAGGGAAAGAATTTATCCAGGTTCTGGTAAATCGTCAGATGTAAACATTAGACTAAATATTATATAAACATATCATGGTTATGGTTAAATGGCTTGTCTCCACATGTCATTTAGCCAGCAGACCGCTCACATGGGACTGGACATTCCACGAACAGAAACTGAGCAGGTGAAAGATAACCAGTTGGACATGTTGCTTGCGACTGATTTCGGAAACGGAAACATGATGATGTCGCGTGAAATGGATTGAGTCTATGAAAAGGAATATGCAAAAATCTTAAACAGTATTACCAGATGGATTTATTTTATCATTTGTTAGTTACATTAAACCAGTTTCAAAACAGATCACAAGTAATAAACAGTAATGATTTGATGACTGGGCTTCTTTGTATTTTTTCTAAAATACACATTGTTTCCTCTCTCACTTCCCGACCTCTAAATATTGCTAAGTGAGGCGTAAAACTAAACTCGCTCACTCTGTCTCACTTTCCTGATATTTGTCCAAAGTGGGAGATGTCGGTATCTAATCTTAATGCCCTATTAACTTACATTCTGGCCAGATAGGTCAACCGAGCCTTGCTTATGGTATGCAATGCAAATAATCTGTACCTGTCAAGGCGTGACCATGTCCAGCGGGCGCCTTTGCAATTACAGGAATAACCCTTGCTCCCTTGTGTCTTGTCTGGATAAGGACTCCATTCTGCCCTGTCTCTGTCTGTTGAAGAAACACAGAGTGTAGTGACGTTTATGCAGCTGATGATTGTCCTGACAATGATGCACGAACCACCGCTTTTGATTTGTTCAACAAAATGTTTCACCATGTACTTTCGATGTAACTCAGTTCAATTTACTCACACATTTACACAGCCATTTTGTTTATCCCGGATGTATATTGCGAATGGATGTGTTTTAATAACCCTCCTCTTGCAGCAAGAATGCACTTATGGGCGACGACGCTAGGCTACGTACAGTGACAGTTTTCATTCAGAATAATGCAGCGATTCAACCTCTCCGTCTCTCTTTGTGCTCTCTCTCCCGCTCCGCGTTCTCTTATTACACACACGCGCTATGTTGAATTACTCCTCTCTGTTACTGTATAAAAGCAACAGTTCGTATATAAATGTACAACAATATCAACTACTGAATATCTGAATATTAACCATACGGTATAAAGAATAAGTATGAAGAGTTACGCACTGACACAAGCCATGCTATAAAATTATGTACTATGAAACCTACAACCAAAATTTCAATGTAACCTGCTAAAGTTCGCCTATTTACACAAAAGGTCTGAAAAAATAAAAGAGTCACAACTGAAAGAAGCTCTTCTAATCAAAATATTACAATATATACTGATAAAAGTGGTTTAAGGAAAACAAATGTAATAAGACTAAAAGGATATAAAAATAGACACTTGTGTTTGGTATTTTATTAACAAATGTGTACCCAATATTGGGACCTTAAAATAGCATTATATTTATGTATTCAAATGAAAGATATAATCACATTTGTGATTCTAAAAAGTCTGCTCATTCTGAATTACCCTTTTTATACAAGTGGGATACCCTTGTGGTTACAACGATTGCTCTCCCGGGTTCGATTCCCCTCACTGGTACAATGTGTGAAGCCCATTTCAGGTACCCCCGCAGTGATAATGATGGAGTAGAGCTAAAAGCGGCGTAAAACTGAACTCAATCAATATTATCATTAGCGGTAGTATTCTGCCGAAGAAGTTTATTTTGTTTACAAAGCAGCTGTGTGCGAGTGTTTGTGTATATTTCTGTTTGACTCAGTCTGCACTGCGTTATAAGTATAGGTAATGCAAACACACTGAACAATCTCTTTCCCCAATCTTGTCTTAAAGAGTCCAGTATGAACGATCACAAGAAAATAGGCAGTGGGACAGAAGCTTATAATGTCTAATAAGGGGAACCTGTCATACCCACATCCAAAAGATCTCCTCATCCAACAACTGAACATCTGACATTCTCCACAAAATAAGTTCCATCATTTTGGTCACACTTGGGGATGTCCTTATTACGCATAACAAACAGTATCAAGTCCTTCCTAAGTGTTGTATCCTAATCGAAATTACGCCAGAGGAAAAACGGGACACTCCTGATCTTGCACATAGCATTATATGCACAATGATCATGCTCACCTATGGTGAATAACTTCATTGAACCGAAGCTGTGCCTTTTTCGTAAAACTACACAAACGCATACACCCACACGCACACACACAAAGAAACGATTCCAACAAAATATACCTTTTATATTGCTTGATATTGGAACTACGTCTAAAGAACATGTCCAATATCTGATTCGATAATCCTTAATAAAGTAGTAGTGAGTATTCTTTCGCGTAGAATGTTCTGCTCGTTTAAACCATCTTTGTAAACAGGATTATAACCGCAACAAATGGCAGTGTACTAACCACGATGTACAATCTGTGATTTCCTGAAAGAATTATCAATGATAAATATTCAGGAGTGTTGATAATGTATCCTGTACAAATGATTTTACATAACACTCATACATTGTCCAAATTACACTCACCCGTTGTGCCATGAGCTGGGTGATATGTTCCATCACACCTGAAGACTTCGGCTCTTCAAAGTAGCAAACCAGATTCTGTGAATCGTAGAATGCAGCTTTGCAGATGCCCCTTTGATTACAAAGTTCCACACATAATTTGGGACCAACTGGCCCCCGACTGTCACTAGTGTCGACCGGCGGGACTAGCCCTAGTGACACAGCTAAAGCAAAGATGCTTCCATACATAGTGTGTTGTTTCATCCTGGGAATCAAGAACATTTAAGTTCAAGCAGTAATGGAGACAAGGTTTGATTTACTTGATCACACATTTACATAACACGCCCCTCCTCTGAATGCATTCTTGCTTCACTCTACATACTTTCTTTACCTGTTAACCAATGCCATGCAAACAGTACTATCAGATCAGCCTTAGTATGCGCATGGTCTTGGTACAGCAGATAAAGGTGGCTATATGCACATAGCGGAATCTGCTTATGAACAATGTATAGTAAACGATGTTGAGTACTTGATTAGGGTGAAACACTGTCAGATAAACATTCGGAAAATAAACTTATTGAAAACCGAGTAAAGGAAACAGCTGACTATACCGCTGCACAAAGAGAAACATTGCTGTGCTCCCTAGCTGAACAGTTGAAGTCTACATGATGCAGAAAAGGGACTGAAATGCTGGAAGATCATTCATACATCTTAGCTGAACGGTTGATCAGTGCCTGTTCATTGTGTTTACTCACGAGTCCGAGCTTCAAAATGCACCCATTATCAAGGTATAATATATATCTCTATTTTGCATCTGTTGTGCTGAACGGATCGTGGTCAAGCATGCGTCCCTGGATTGCATTAATTTTCACGCATGATCAATATTTCAGTGTGGAAACAGTAAAGAATCCTTTGAACCACAACTACTATGTATTTAATTGAACTGCCAGATAAATGATAAATAGCATGTTTTGTAAGTGGTGTTTGATAATTGGTAGTATATATTAGCAAATGAGATTGTTAGTAGTGATGTCTTCTTTCTAAATATGGGAAGCCTGGCTTTTTCTTTTGAACCGTTGCCAAATGTTTAAATGCAAATGCCCGCGCAAAAACAGTGTCACATTCTTTCCAAATCCATTTTTGTCAATATCTGCAAAGTTCAAATGTGCTTACTTGATCATGTTAGCAGAATGATTATGTTCCCTGGTAACGAGAAAAAACACACGCCACAATTTCTAGTAAGCTTAGAAAGTGACGGCAACTTTAAGTTTAAAATCTCTTGATAAAAAAACACATCAAAATTAGATTCTGAATTATTGTAAAGCAATTTGCCACCCAGAATATGCCATTAGACTTGTTATCTAATGATAATCGATTCCCAATTGCTGATTACAGCCATGCAACTATATTGTTTCCTGTGTAGCAGTTGTCTCGGCAAGCCGTACCGTACCCAGTAATAGATACATAATGATATACTTAAGTAACACAGAAATGCAGGTAAACAACAACAAAAAATTATATCGAAGACGAAGGCAACAGGTGATCCATGCAAGATATTATAGTTACATTGTCAGAAATTTGTAGAAAGAATCTATCACTCATTTGACTAGAGGTGTTTGGAACATTTGAGTTTCTGTCGTATCTCAGACTTCACGGAATGCACATAACAGTTATATAAGTACCACATTCGACGTCACAAAGACATATTATCAGCATAACATCATTTATAAACATTCCATACATGTTATATGCGAAAGGGCATTTAAACTTTGTGAAAACTATGTATATTTTGACAGGCGGAAGTCTATGCATGCATTCTCCACGAGATAGAAAGCATGCATAGATTACGTGTTGTTATATACTGCAGCTCTATAACAGCAGTCCTGTCGTCCTCACTCTCATGAGAAGTAGAGGAAACTGACTCAATAAATAATTTGTGCTTTACGCCAATATTACATCTACTCGTGGCTATGAATAGTTAAGAAAAAAACACACATAAAGAATGTTGCAAGATTGATAAAATGTCACATCACAAAAAAGGAGAAAAGTCACAAAAGTCAATCAAAGTATGTGTCTTGTAATGAAAAGTTATGCCTTTCTAAAATACTATGATCTTATTGTATTAGACTTTATCTAGGTGGACGGACATTTTGCAAATATTAAAATATTTCTGAGATACATAACCTTGTATCTACACATTCTAAAATGTGTCTACTGGTTACCGGACATTATGTAGGAATGCACATTGGAGTATCGTCTACTTTTAAGAGGAAAGTGGGAATACCCTATTTGGCACAGACGTAACACAATATCATCCATATCGGATGGGACACTGATATTAGTAGAGTTGTTCATTGAGAGTAACTTATGCATATTTTGCTTTGATTGTCCAGATTTAACTGCCTGCAATGATTAACATACTGCCTGTGTAGCAGTAAACGCAGACCGCTTGTGACAGCGTATAAATAATGAGTGAGTGAGTGAGTGAGTTTAGTTTTACGCCGCACTCAGCAATTTTCCAGCGGCGGTTTGTAAATAATCGAGTCTGGACGAGACAATCAAGTGATCGACAGCATCGAACCGCGCAACTCGGAATCGATGGCATGTGTCAACCAAGTCAGAGAGCTTGAGCACCCGCTGCCGTTAGTCGCCTTTTACGACAAGCATAGTCGCCTTTTACGGCAATAATGGGTCGCTGAAGGCCTATTCTATCTCGGAACCTTCACGATTAGTATAAATAATGGTATAGTGCATGCAAACAACGGTGGAATTCAAGTTGACGTGTTTAAACCTGTTCCCAATGAATTCAGTTAATATGATAGGCGGGGCAAGGAATTTTCAAAGGTGTCGGGTTCTAGACCCTCCCTCTCCCCATGTCCCTCCGCCGATGCAAAACATGCGATCTTTAGTCATTCCCCTCACCCCCGATTCACCAATGCCATGAAGTGTAGTGATTGGTGGGCATTACGTTTAAAAACATTGACAAACATTTGAATGGAATATTCATCATAAAGGGCCAATAGGGAAATGACTCTCACTAGTGGCGAACTGGACTAACCCTAGTCACATAGAATAAGAATACTTCCATACATCGTGCGGTGTCTCATGCTGGGAATGAAGAAAATGTAAGTTCAACTTGTACTGTTGCTTGACCTTACACTGACGTGCATCATTCTCACTCTATTGCATCACCTTCCATCTCAATAACCAAATTGCAAACATCCACAAACAAACTTTGTTAAACTCTTACTTGCATTACACCATGTATCCATCATAATATTATTCTGATTGTATATGTGTTATATGTATAATATTTATATGGGCCTGTGGCCTTCATGCATAATATAGAAGTTTGACAGTAGTTCGATGTTGATGTAACGTACACTGTACGGATACTCAACAATGATTACATACGTGTTGCTTATTATCAGTATAATGAATGTAATTTCAACTTGAAGAATTTCTTGTTTTGTGAAATTCCAGTTATTTACGATAACCATCTTTGACATTCTTGGAATCAGGTCTACCAATGTAAATAACTGTGCAAGTGTGCATGCACTTGGAGCACCTGTTAGGTAATGACGTAGAGTGAGTGAGAGAGTTAATATTTAACGTCACATCGGTAATATTGCAGCCATATCGTGACGAGAACAATTAATTATAAAAATACAAATGAATAAATAGCACATACATTGTAAAACTAAGGACAGTAAAACTAACTAGAATATCACAGAATAGAATGTAAAACTAGTGAATAGACCTAAAACAGTGTATGTATAGAGGACAGTACAATATAAAAATGAGCTATAAGTTGCTAACAACTGAAGGTATATCACCATACTAAGGACCATGGGGACTGACTGTACATTTGCTTCCTGCATGGATCCTAGCTGGATTTACATCATCCCTTCAGCTGTTAGCAATTTAGACAAATCTCGCCATAAAGTAAAAACACACTTGTTCTACGATTAAAAAGCTGTAAAACTGAAATTTACTTCAAATGTTTTTGGACTTAAGTACCCTCTCAAGAGGACAATTACTTTACGGTATTTCAACCCTCTTTGAGGATCCAGCTACTAACGATTTGAGTTACTAATTTAATCTTCCAATTTTAAGATATTTATCTGTTTACAGTTCAGTTAACAAATCCAATTCCATTAAAAATGAAATAATTAATTCAGGGCTAATATTGCTAAAGAGATCCTTCATAGTTTATGAATTAAAATACTGATCCCTTGTGATGGAATACTCAACACAGTCAAGCAAGATATGATGGTTTAAAGTCCTGCGCTAGTAATTGTACTTCATTAAAATTAGTCCTAGGTCCTCTACAGTTCCATTGGATTAAGGAGCTAATGTTCATTTCATAGCAGGTGCTAGTACTGGGGACCGATTTTTCCCCTTCTGAGGCGAACTGCTTCTATTTCGCGCACGGGGATGAGGAGAGACGTCCATGTTTTCCAAGAGTTGAAATTTATTATAGATTTGTACAGGGTCACGTGATCCCTTTTGTACTCTATCAGAGATTTGTCTATAACCTATTTTACGACAAGGATTTTTCACTGCAGGAGTTAATGGTTGTGAGTCAGTCTGGCCAGCTGATGTTGCATGATTCTTATCAACAGCAGAATCTGATGTACTTAAAATATGATTGTCAGCCTTAACCCAGGTGATATCAGTCTGACATGAAACAGACAGAACAGATTTAGCATGAGGGCGAGCAACAACAGCAGAGTATGTTATACTTGATGACTGAGGCGAGGCTGCATTTACTAAACGTTTTGCCTCATGATAGGTGACATTCTTTTGAGTTTTGATTTTGATAATTTCATATTCACGTTTCCAGATTTCACATGAGTTTTATGAAGACGTATGGTCTCCATGACAATTGACACACAAAAGACAGTCAGAAACTTCATGATCTTCTTCACCTCATCTGTAGCACGATTCCTGCAAGATTGGGCACCGTGACCAAACTTTTGACACTTGTGAAAACGAAGTGGATTTGGAATATATTGCTCCACTTCGATATTACAAGAAATAGAGTGAGTGGGTGAGTGAGTGTGAGTTTACGCTGCTTTTAGCAATATTCCATCAATATCACGGCTGTGGACACCAGAAATGGGTTTTATACATTGTACCCATATATGGAATCGAGCGAGGTATTCAGTGTGACAAGCGCTTTAACCACAAGAGTACCTGAACGCCCCTTTAAATTTTGGGGCTCCATCGGAGATACGAAGAACAAGTTAGATACATGATTGCACAGACTTTGAATGTTCATGCTAGGTATATGTAATATATGGTTGATTCCGTTGGGTTCCAACGAACAGCAATACTGAGATCAAATATGTTGGTAATGTCCAAATAACCAATTACAAATGAGTCAAACATATACGTTTCACATTTCATTTCCAAACGTCCGTGGCAAAAGCGTGCACTGAAAGGTAATTTTGGCAGCATTTGATGCACAAGAGCATGCTGCATAGTATAGCCATCTACAAGTGCCTGCTTCCATTCAGAAGGGGTGTACTGTGGTGAGGAACTGGAAACCTCATCTATGTTTGATCATGGGTTTCGGTCATTCATTTGCATATTCAAGGGTGGCTCTCTATAGTTTGTTCAGATGATTCTCTTCAACGCTCATCGATGAAATGGACATGGTCCTCTGCAGTCTACATGGATCCTAGAGGTGCACAGAATTTTTGGAGTGACAGAGATTTCATGTAAATGTGGAAAGACTTTTGTTGCGTCTAGTTACTAATGCTGTACAAAGGGGTGATTCACACTAACTGACATACTTGTAGTAATGAGAGTATACCATAATATTTTAATAACAAGGCATACTTCGAGTATTAATGATGTATCACCAGCACCACCACCAACACTCTTTACTGCTTGCTACGCTTCATTCTTCTTTTCTTTCGTAAGCAGCATGGGGGCGGTGGGGTGGCCTAGTGGTTAAAGCGTTCGCTTGTCACGCAGAGGACCCGGATTCGATTCCCTACGATACAATGTGTGAAGCCCATTTCTGTTGTTCCCTGTCGTATGTAGACAGCTTTATTTCGGGCTTTCTACATCAACAAGTGTTGTCATAACTCACTGTATGGGAAGTCAGAAACATTTCTTACATAATGTCGTGTTAACTTGTCAGGAATGGATGACAACATTGAAGAAAAGTGATTTTAAATAATTAATTAACTAATTTCAATTAACATTATCCAGAATTGTTGATACGTAATACATCAATTTATGATCAACTCAATAGCATCAGTAGCATCAATAGCATTGGAGACAGCTGAGTACTGATCTATTACTCGTGAACATTTTCAGAAATAGCAGTTGTGTTTTAAACAATTGACGCTTAACAGCTGCATGGTGTTTACAATGAAAGTTTAGGAATCCCTAACAATGACATATCACAAGTTGTGATTCCGATTTTCGTCGTCAGGGCATTGTAACACTATGTATAGGAAACTTACTGAACAGGGATTCGAATGTACTTTCATTGCCATGTAATCGGCTCTTTCAGAATGTATAACATATGCCTAGGACAAAAGATATAATGAATGACAAAAAATCAGAAATAACCTTACTCTGTGCCCAATGCTTGTATAGGATGTGGGAAAAGTGCTTTTTTCATGGAACGTTTCACACCCAATTGCATTCGACACGAGGACAGATTCAGTACAGGAAATAACATGCTGTAGGGTGTGATATTCAGCGAACAGAACTCTGTGTTAGTGGTTCAGGGGAATTTTACAGCAGATCGGTACATCAAAGCTTGACGCACCGGACGCCCTGTACTTGCCATGGCCATCCGGATGACCAGATTTAAAACTGGCAGAACACTTACAGAATGAAGTCGATGGAAGTGGACATGAACGTGGAAGTGGCCATCAACGTCAAAACACATCTCAGACATTTCCATATGTCCATGGCATTGCATGAAGCGTGGGGAAGAATTCCAGAAGAAGAAGTCTGTGTCAAGACGGTGCCGAACAGTAACTGCTACAAATGGTGGACATACAATCTGCTGAGTTTGACGCCATTTTGTGGATTCAAGTAAACAAAAACACAACAATATATCAGTTTGGTGGTGCTGAACGTTTTGTCAAAGGACGGCGTAATTTTCAACGCTTTATCGTTATAAATATATGAAAAAGAATTAACTAACGCAATGAATTCTTCTAAAAATGGCAATATGCGGTTCTTCTTTTGAAGATTTGGGTTTGGGATATTTGGGAATCACAACTAACTAGAGGGGGGCACAAGTCAACACTCTCCCCAATATTGTATCAAGGGACAGTGCACAGTGCCAGAAGCCATATTTGATGCTTGGGCTAGCCATTTTCAGGATGTATATACTGCCAAAGACCGAGACAATTTCAATTCTTCCTTCTGTAAGCAGATAGAATCCCTAGTTGAGGAGATCCGTGTTAAATGCAAGGAAGAACGTGATCCACAACTAATGAAATTCACAGAGTTGGAAGTCATCGAGTGCTGTACTAAGCTAAAGAACAATAAAGCTGGTGGTGCTGACAAGATCGTACACGAACACCTAAAGTATGGTGGCAGAACCCTGATGTTTCACTTGGCAACTCTCTACAACATCATTCTTGAATCTGGACATATCCCGACAGCTTGGCGTGAGAGCATCCTGGTACCTCTGTACAAAGGTGGTAGTAAATCAAAGAAAGATCCGAACTCTTACCGTGGCATATCACTCTCCCCTGTCTTGTCCAAAGTGTTTGAGACGGTGCTCCTGTCTCGACTGGACGGTCTAAATCAAACTGACACCTTTCCTCACCCACAGCAAATGGCATATCAATCTCAGTTATCTGCCCTTCACACATCCTTCAACCTGCAAGAGACGTTACACCATTACCACGAGCGAAAGGAGGATATCCACGTTGTGTTCCTGGATACATCAATGGCCTTTGACACAGTATGGCACAATGGTTTGAAATATAAGTTATTCGAGAGTGGAATCAAAGGTTCCTTGTGGACTGTTCTTGACGACATGTACACTGGAATGAGATGTCAAGTGTTCCTTGACTCAATGTATTCTAGGCCCATCCCCATGATGCAGGGCATCAGGCAAGGAGGTGTGCTGTCAGGGCAGTTGTATTTGCTGTACATAAACGCCCTGCTCAAGAAACACTCTCAGTCGAACCTTGGTGCTGCTGTGATGGACCTAAGTGTGTGTTCTCCCACTCAGGCAGATGATGTGACACTCATTTCATCAAGGGTTTCTGCCCTTAGAGAGATGGTGAGGATTTCGGAGGAATACAGCAACGACTGGAGATATGTACTGTCAACCCCCAAGAATGAAATAGTGACTTTTCCATACCGACCGAGATCTCAACAACTAAAGCAGATTGAAGTTAAATTGTATGACCAATCTCTCCCATGGAAGGATACAATCCGTCATGTTGGAATAGTCTTGTCAAGTAACATGTCAAACATATGGCATGTGACGCGAGCTGCCATTTCCGTGCGGTCCGGCGTGAGATCACTGACAGCTTGTGGGTTCCCCCACGATTTACAAACCCAATCATCAGCCTGACAGTTGTAAGCCGTGTGTTTCTTCCCAAAACCCTGTACGGGTCGGAGTTGTGGACTAACCTTTCCAAAGTTGAGATCTTAATGCTGGAAAGATCTTACAGACACGTCATTAAGTCCAAGACCTACCTCGTGCCACTCGAATTGATAGTTGTCTTGGACTCCTTGGAGTGTTGCCCCTACAGGCAGTTATAGATCAGCGGAAGTTGTGTTTCCTAGGTGGTTACTTGAACATGAACCACAAATATCTCCGTCACAAACTGATCGTATCCCGGTTGATGTGCTACTTACACAACATCTCATCGTCATCCGTCGGATATGTGCCTGATGTAGTCAGGGTGCTCAAGAAATACCTACTCTATTGTCACTTGGAAAAATTCCTAGAATTACATGTTCTTGGGGCGTTTGATGTCGAGGAGAATAGTTAAGACGTCAGTTAGAGAGTATCAGTGACACAGTGGAACCGTCGGCTGACAGATGACCCTGGCCTTCACAAGTTCCATCGGATACATCGTCGGCTTGAAGTCCATCCTGCATGGACAGTGTCATTGCTTGACGCATCACTCAGACAGCAGGCTAACTTTGTTATCAAAGCTTGCGCGACAGTGATAGACTTGTGTGAATGTATGATGACCCCCTCACTCACGCCGTAGTTGTATGTGGATACACAGAGGCAACTCGGGACGAACTGTGGTTAGGCCTAATCAATGTCGGACCAATTGAGTTCAGCGTAAAACTTCACAGTATGAACCCAAAGGAACTGACTGAGTGCTTGTTGTCATGTACAACCGACTTTCCCCTAATCAAAGAGGACCTGACTGAGTTTACAACTCTGTGTGTTAAATACATCAGCATGATGTACAAAGCTGTGTTCCAGTGACTCTATGTCACTCGTGTCTTTGACTGATTAAATTCAAACGAGACATTAGCTCAAATGTGTATGGAAATTCTAACATAAGACAGTACATAAGTACATAAGTACGTAAATACTGTTTTCTTTCTGTGCTATTCACCATGGAGGAATAAAAGATTATATATATATATATATGGGTGCCGCCTGTTGGTCAAGATAAGGGCAGTAGACAATGAGTGAGTGGGTTTAATTTACGTCATTTTGGCGGTATTGCAGCCACAGTGTGATTTGATCAAGTTATACAGTTACATGATACATGAGAAACTAAAGACTGCCAACAAGGGACATTGAAATAACGATTTCAACGTAATCCTTTTTAATTATTATGGTAATTTAAAAAACCCTTTTGGGAGTTTAGAAAAAGACATCTAACACTTATTGGCAAAATCACTGTTATCAAGACACTAGTGTTACGAGTGTGTATTTTCTGTGTATTTTTTGTTATTAATTAAGTACTAATTATTATTGGGTCACAACATTTAGTGTTTTTGTTTTAATAGCTGGTCAACACATTTAGCATTCTGGTTTTCCGGAATTTGTCTGCTCCTAGTTTTCTATGTTTACTTCCGGGAGACTTATTCGAGGGCATTCTACAGTGTTGACGATGTTCGTTTGTGCCCGAACGTTCGGGAATGACTCAGTAAATATACATAAAGGCTGGCTACCGTGTTGAGGGGGACACTCACTTTCATTCATATTTTACTGGAGTTACTGCCAACAGGCTTGATCATCAAAATCCCGTCAACGCCTGAATCTACATTATCTGCTGTCGCACCGATCGCTGTGTTGACATTATGCCATAGTTGAGTTTCTCTCACACCAAGACTTTAGTGAGTTTGCTATATTGTATTTTGTGACCCATTGACTTAGATTTTGTCTCTCTTGAATTGTACCTGAAATCTTCATTGTTATATTGACTTGTGACTTTGCATACCGTGCTCTCGTTGCATAATAATAATAATAGAATTTGAACGTAAACAACTTGTCTTTGTTCTGTTTTGCTGGTTTACAAGGGGAATTCTTAAATTGTTACCACGGTAAATGTTTAACCCTAACACTAGCTATTTCAAAATCAGTTCATATTTTCAATACTTTACCAAATCCACCCAAGATTTTGTTACCTCCCTTCATAAAATATTTTTCAAATTCATTTCGAATGACAAAAATGATAAAAATCAAGACAGGTACCTTGAAAAAAGGTTATAAGCACGGGGGTTGAAGATATCAGAACCTTCATCACTGCCTTGAAACTATCTACTTTGAGACGTTATTTAAGAAAATCATCAATATGTCATCCATGCAATTTCCCTTCACATGATATCATGAAATATGGTGCCAATTTGTGTAATATTTTCATGCAAATAAATGGTATCTTTCACCCCCAGTACTCAAACCTGACCTGTGTATGCAGCATCTGCATTTGTGAAGTCTTGGTCTGTTTCCTCTTTTGAAAAGAAAAACAGTTACTAGTTTCACTCTTTTAGTTAGGTATTGATCAATTAGTTAACATATTTATAAGTGTACTGATGTAACACTGGGAACATATATTATAGGGTGGTTACATGACGAGCTATACAACACAGATGTGGCGACATATACAATACCCACTCAACGTGACACCGGATTCTACATCATATATCAGATGTGGCACTATATATAACATATATTTGATAAGACTTATATACGGTATCTGTCAGATAACACACTATGTATAACACGGTTGGACGTGACTGTACATACTGCATGATGTATCGGGTGTTGTGCTACATACAACATGGCACTAAGTATACATGGTTTGTCGGATGTGATGCTGCATAACGACGCGACCTCTCAGATGTTTTTGCAATATACAAATTACATGTTACAGATGGCGCTATTAACAACATTGTTACGGTTAAAAATAGAAAAGGTGTATGAAACCCCCTGTGAACCAGCAAAACAGAACCAAGACAAATTCAAATTGTGTATTATTTAGCAAAGAGAGCAAGTTATACAAAGTCACTATGTATGTATGTATGTATGTATGTATGTATGTATGTATGTATGTATGTATGTATGTATGTATGTATGTATGTATGTATGTATGTATGTATGTATGTATGTATGTATGTATGTATGTATGTATGTATGTATGTATGTATGTATGTATGTATGGATGGATGGATGGATGGATGGATGGATGTATACTCATTCATTTCTCCAAAGTTCGAGCACATACGGCCATCGCCACTAACGTGGAAAGCTCTCGAGCTCGTGTTTATTTGTATTTCAAAGGGAGGTAATTCTAAAGTAGTGCCTTAGAGGCGTGCTGCTTAAATAAATCTCCTTAGGAAATGTGACCCATTATAACTAACAGTAAAACCTTAAATATTGTGACCCAAGTACAGCTACAGCAACAATAATTAATAACAACTCAAATCACAGAAAATACACTCTCGTAACAACATAATATGGCAGATATGTTTCCAGTATACAGCATATGCTGGCTCTGATGCCTTATGATGTAATGCAATATACTATAAGACGTGTTGGACGTGATGCAATATACAGCACGATAGGCCATATATTATAACGGTAACGCTATTTTTCAAGGCATTATCATTTGCAGAAGTCCGAGGTCTTTCATTAACTGCCCAACATGACGACTAGCCCGACAGTGATGCCCGACTGACGTTCAGGCAAAATTTAGGTCACGTAGTCAAGTCTTTGAATGTCATTTAGAAGTGAAAATACATAAGAATGAAGATTTTTATGGATATCAACTTCTTTATGAGAGAACATAAAGAAGTTGATATCCATAAAAATCTTCATTCTCACGTAGTCAAGTTCAAAATATTTACACTTTGCAAGTGTTTTGATGAATTATATTATTGCTTTTGAAAACAAATCCTCAACTGAAAAGAATTAACTTTTGATTACGACTTTATTCTGTCTTTGTTTATTTTCTTGTGATTAGGCGCCGTATAGGAAATACATTGCCTCTACGCAGCGTACGTTTTCCTGGAGTGAAGCGGTTGACATTCCAATCACCAATATGATGTATTAATCCGTGTTAAATGGCTCTAAACATAAACTTGATATGAAAGGGGATGCTCGTTTAATATCCTATAAACAGACAATATGATATGTTAATGCTATGATGTTAAGACGTTTGCTTTATGATATATCATATATAACAGTGTATACAACAGGATATTATGGATATGGTGACTGTGTAGTCGAATGTAAACCCATATACCATTGTAACAACTACAGCACTATGTGGATTGTAGCACAATTTTTAAAAAAATAATGCTCAAAGTGTAGTGCAGTATAAATTTCATTTTTGTCTCTTTTGTCCGCATTATAAGACATGTAGGGGACTGTTCATATCACCATATTATGACAATTCATTCCATGATATATTTGTCTCATTAATGTCCATAACAAATCTCGTTTTTTATAAAGAGGACATCACTGTTTCTCAACGAAATGTATCATGGTAATTAGTTTTGCCTAGTATGTCAATATATCTTGGCATTGTATTACTGTGTTTAAATATGCACTAGCGCTGTTGTGGTCATGGATCTCTTAAGAATGTTCTATATAGTTACTACGTTGTTTGGAAGATCATGACCAACTGTTATGCTGGAAGTGTGGTGCATCATCTATAGAAGACGAAGTCCATGTCCTTCTGTAAAGTCTATACTGCAAGACATGTAGAGAACCTTTTGTACAATATTATAACAATACATCCCATAATATATTAATTTGTGTCATTAATGTTAATAGCATGTTCTGTTGAAGAAAAAATCATTGTTTCTCATCCTGCATGTTAAGTAGTCTTGCATTGTACATCATTATATCATGCCTTCTGTGTGACGATTTTATCTCCATACAAGGAATGGTTACGTTATCTGTGTCTTACTTCCCAGTAATGGTAACATTTGTATGTTGTTACCAGCGACAAGTTTACAAACTCGAACAAGAGTTATTTCCCCTTATGATTTCCTTCATAAAGAAATGGAAATATGAAACTACAGATTTGATTGATTGATAAAACATCGATATCATATAGAAACACACACACGCACATTTGTGCTAGGAAACACTTTAATATGAAAACAAACAGGCATTTACCTAAACCTTGGAAAATGATACCACATACACTTGTCAATCAGTGCGTTAAATATCATTCATTCCCCCATATAACTACAAGAACATCGGACAACAGGTACATTCTGAATCTCCTGTGTTAGCTGATATCCTGAAACTGGGAAGAAAAGCGTTATGGTCTTAATGCTTAAAACAATCAAACATAACACTTGAATATACAAATAATACACGCAAAACATCAGTACATAAACATCACCTCGCTGTCCAGTGCTATGTTCTATTCCTTGTTCTATCTTAACTAGATATATACTTAATGTATTCGTTAAAGTAAAGTTACTTTACAATAGCTAAATCCTCACCAAATAGATTTTCCATAACATCTAACAGATCGTTGGCCCTAAAACTTGTCATGTTTCATATTTTGAATTTAGGGAAAAAAAGATACAAAAATAAAAATGCAAACGGAAAAGAGAAATAAATATTAACATTCATAATTGACCGTGGTTTCTGTCCAGCGATAAACGGAGTTTAGACGTTATCTAAATCCACACACAAACGGATGTGGGGCTTTGCAGTTTCTTGCTACAAGTCTTCTGGGAAACATTTGGATAAGTCCACAACATTGATCTTTGCATCGCCCTCTCTTGAGATGTGGTCCTACTGTTCCGTCCATCCATACAACTTCCTTCTGTCTTGTGAATACCTCAGACCAACCCAGATATAGCCTAAGAAAAAAGTAAATGAGACCCACTTGTGAATAAAGCAGTTTCAATCACAGTCACACCCTAATGACATACACACATCTGTGCATTATTAAACAGGAAGACTGATCTGAGGAAGGATTGAAGGATTTCCTGTATCGTTATTGAAGAATCTTATGATGTCGTAAACATCGGTCCATTTGTTCCTGTATGTGGTCAGTGGATGACAACTAAATACAGGTAAGTCTTTAACATCTTTCTGATGACGATACTGCTGCACAGCTCGATCAAAGTGTGGTCTGGTTTGGTCATGCTGAAACGTAACTCCAGACAATCGACATCGATGCTCTAATGTCAGCATAAGCTTTCAGACCGGGTCTCTTGCAGAGACTCCCTGCTGTTCACAAAGATACACCTCTGTTACCAGGCAGGGGCTGTACGGATCTCTTCCTGTGCAGCAGGTGCGTTGTTCAAATCCATCTGTCTTCACGCAGGGTTCATGTTGGAGACTCGTTCACAAACTCTTTAACGGGTTGATATATCATTCATTCCCAAGATTGCCAATGCAAAGGATCCATGTTATAATAACTGCCCCTTCAAAGGGTTCAGGATAATAAAAAATACAGCAATTACAGTCCCACCCTAGGACAAATGGTATACGGGACGCTGTTGTAAATAAATGTGTGTAAAATACAACAGCTATGGTATAACACACCTTGGGTATATTCTGAATAGGAGTGAGTAAAATGATCTTTCTTTGACAGGGTGACTTGCGGTGCAATGTCTAGTAACTACGTTGCAATGAAGGTAGATGGTAATCAGGTGAACCTGGTTTATGTTTCTGTCAAGTGTGCAACACCTCCGAAGAGGATGTTTTGAGAACAACCTTTCTTCCGGAATACGTTTGGAAATGTTCTTATATTTATAAATTTAAATGTCTATCCTGCATCCCAGGAGAATTTATTTAAACGTGTACAGTATCATATTACCATACTTTTTGAAAAGAAAAAAGAAATGTGTCTTTGGAGATATCTCAAATTTCATTGCATATTTTTGTTAATTATGTTTCATAAATGTTGTACACGTGCATCACTGGCTGACATCATAGGCATCATTTCAAATAAACTCCTTTTGCGGTTTGACTTTTGACTTTAAGTCACAATGATGTAAATAACCCATAACTAGTAAATTCACTTCATGTTCTGGTGGTTGAAAAATTTGCTATTAAAAATATTAAATGTGTTATTTTAACCTCCCAAATAAAGAATTCTTATAAATAAATATATTCGAACCTTTATGAGAGGATACGACAGAAGTAAATGTTATGAGTCATCACGTTGAAATATTGATCCACCTCCTTCTAGAACGTACCTTCTAAACCATCGTGTGGTTTCAGTGTGAGGAATGCACCACACCCAATACAATGAATGTTGTTCGACAGTGAATGAATTCAGTAGCCGATACAGGCAAGGAGAATACCACACACCAGTTAAGCAAACATTTAGATGAGCCCAACTTACTGCATGTATCGTCATTCCTTCGAGAGATGTGGAGGCTTTGTATTTCCATACATACTTCAAAAACGTTGCTGTCCACTTTCAGCAATGAGGTCCCATCTGCTGTGCAGTGTGCCAATGCATTAGGCCATGTCTGACTATTTGTGTACACCTTCAGCCATTCATGGGGACGAAACACCTCTTCTCTGTAACCTCTGTCATTGAGTTCGTCCTCTGTAAGCAACATACCCCATATTTAAAAGTAACGGCACAGACAATTATCTGAGTTTGAACATTAAGTATTACATTTCTAAGAATTGAAAATCCCATGTTGGGTTTATGGAAGTGTTGGCATTAGATTCCAAAGCAGAAAAAATTGCCGTCTGGACAAAATTATTTTAAAGAGTTTTCTGGTGTCTTTCGTCCATTCAGTTCATTTTCACAGAAATTTAAATCGTTCTTGCTCAAATTATCCATCAGTTTAACACACTCAAATCAATCTGTGACTGAGGACTGTAAAAGCTGATGTCATTACTCCAGTATTACATATTCATCAAGACCCGTGAAGGTCCCGGGGTAGAATAGGCCTTCAGCAACCAATGCTTGCCACAAAAGGCGACTATGCTTGTGGTAAGAGGCGACTAACGGGATCGGGTGGTCAGACTCGCTGACTTGGTTGACACATGGCATCGGTTCCCAATTGCGCAGATCGATGCTCATGTTGTTGATCACTGGATTGTCTGGTTCAGACTCGATTATTTACAGACCGCCGTCATATAGCTGGAATGTTGCTGAAATTCCAATTTTGCATTGCCTCATGTTCTTCGTACACACACACGCACGCACACACACACACACACACACACACACACACACACACACACACACACACACACACACACACATTGCATTACGATTCATAATTGCCAGCTCTATCAGCACTAGAGTGCCAAGCGATGGGTCCTCACACCGAAGACTCTGGTTCAATTCCCCGTACGGTACAATATGTGAAGCCCGTTTCTGGTGTCCCTCTAAGTGATAGTGCTTGAATATTGCTGAAAGCGGCGTTAAACCATGCTCAATCACACACTCATTCCACTTGCACTATCCTGGAAAACAGGCAGCATATTTAATCAGATATCAGAATGTCCAGGTATTCATGCTTGACGAATTACCTCCCCTCTACCCTCATCAGTTTTCTGAAGCATTGGGGATAAATACTGTTCCCATGAAAAGTTTAGGGATTGTGAGCAGAACAGCTTAACGGGGAGAGATTGAGTGAGTTAATTGTTTTTTCCAAAATACGCATATGTCAGCCATATCGTGACGAGAATAATCTTGGACGTTATAAAGAATGTATATATATTATAAAACCTGTTGTTGAAGATCAGTAAAACAACTAGATGATCACAGTTCGAAATGAAACTAACATTTGAATTTCACATACCATACACAACAGGGTATAGATCTCCAGTAACCGAAGGAAGATCACAACACTACCATGGTAATGGGGAAAGAATTTATCCAGGTTCTGGTAAATCGTCACATGTGAACATTAGACTAAATATTATATAAACATATCATGGTTATGGTTAAATGGCTTGTCTCCACACGTCATCTAGCCAGTGGGCCGCTCACATGGGACTGGACATTCCACGAAAAGAAACTGAGCAGGTGAAAGATGACCAGTTGGACATGTTGCTTGCTACTGATTTCGGAAACGTGCATACATGGTGATGTCGCGTGAAATGGATTGAGTCTATGAAAAGGAATATGCAAAAATCTTAAACAGTATTACCAGATGGATTTATTTTATCATTTGTTAGTTACATTAAACCAGTTTCAAAACAGATCACAAGTAATAAACAGTAATGATTTGATGATTGGGCTTCTTTGTATTTTTTCTAAAATACACATTGTTTCCTCTCTCACTTCGCGACCTCTGAATATTGCTAAGTGAGGCGTAAAACCAAACACGCTCACTCTGTCTCACTTTCCTGATATTTGTCCAAAGTGGGACATGTCGGTATCTAATCTTAGTGCCCTATTAACTTACATTCTGGCCAGATAAGTTAACTGAGCCTTGCTTACGGTATGCAATGCAAATCATCTGCACCTGTCAAGGCGTGACCATGTCCAGCGGGCGCCTTTGCAGTTACAGGAATAACCCTTGCTCCCTTGTGTCTTGTCTGGATAAGGACTCCATTCTGCCATGCCTCTGTCTGTTGAAGAAACACAGAGTGTAGTGACGTTTATACAGCTGATGATTATCCTGACAATGACGCACGAATCACCACTTTTGATTTGTTCAACAAAATGTACTTTTGATGTAACTCAGTACAATTTACTCACACATTTACACAACCATTTTGTTTATCCCGGATGTATATTGCGAATGGATGTGTTTTTGATAACCCTTCTCTTGCAGCAAGAATGCACTTATGGGCGACAACGCTAGGCTACGTACAGTGACAGTTTTCAGTCAGAGTAATGCAGCGATTCTACCTCTCCCTCTCTCTTTGTGCTCTCCCTCCTCCCCCGTGTTCTCTCATTACACACACGCGCCATGTTGACTTACTCCTCTCTTTTACTCTATACATGCAACAGTTCATATAGAAATGTACAACAATATCAACTACTGACTATCTGAATATTAACCATACGGTATAAAGTATTAGTATCAAGAGTTACGCACTGACACAAGCCATGCTATAAAATTATGCACTATGAAACCTACAAACAAAAACACCAAAACTTCAAAATTACAATGTACCCTGCTAAAGTTCGCCTATTTACACAAAAGGTCTGAAAAAAAAGACTCACAACTGAAAGAAGCTCTTTTAATCAAAATATTACAATATATACTGATAAAAGTGGTTTAAGGAAAACAAATGTAATAAGTCTAAAAGGATATAGAAATAGACACTTGTTTTTGTTATTTTATTAACAAATTTGTGCCCATTATTGGGACCTTAAAATAGCATTATATTTATATATTCAAATGAAAGATATAACCACATTTGTGATTCTAAAATGTCTGCTCATTCTGAAGAACTTTACACTGGTCAGTAACATCTTTCTCTACATGTGGGATACCCTTGTGGTTACAGCGATTGCTATCCCGGGTTCGATTCCCCTCACTGGTACAATGTGTGAAGCCCATTTCAGGTACCCCCGCAGTGATAATGATGGAGTAGAGCTAAAAGCGGCGTAAAACTGAACTCAATCAATATTATCATTAGCGGTAGTATTCTGTCGAAGAAGTTTATTTTGTTTACAAAGCAGCTGTGTGCGAGTGTTTGTGTATATTTCTGTTTGACTCAGTCTGCACTGGGTTATAAGGTATTCTCTTTCTGGTTGCATTGGTAAAGCAAACACACTGAACAATCTCTTTCCCCAATCTTGTCTTAAAGAGTCCAGTATGAACGATCACAAGAAAATAGGCCGTGGGACAGAAGCTTGTGGTGTCTAATAAGGGGAACCTGTCATACCCACATCCAAAAGATCTCCTCATCCAACAGGTGAACATCTGACATTCTCCACAAAATAAGTTCCATCATTTTGGTCACACTTGGTGATGTCCTTCACACGCCTAACAAACATTATCAAGTCCTTCCTAAGTGTTTTATCCTAATCGAAATTACGCCAGAGGAATAACGGGACACTCCTGATCTTGCACATAGCATTATATGAACAATGATCATGCTCACCTATGGTGAATAACTTCATTGAACCAAAGCTGTGCCTTTTTCGCAAAAATACACAAACGCATACACCCACACGCACACACACAAAGAAACGAATCCAACAAAATATACCTTTTATAATGGGTGCTTGAGATTGGAACTATATCTAAAGAACATGTCCAATATCTGAATCGATAATCCGCCATAAAGTAGTAGTGAGTATTCTTTCGTGTAGCATGTTCTGCTCGTTTAAACCATCTTTGTAAACAGGATTATAACCGCAACAAATGGCAGTGTACTATCCACGATGTACAATCTGTGATTTTCTGAAAGAATTATCAATGATAAATATTCAGGAGTGTTGGTAATGTATCCTGTAAAAATGATTTTACATAACACTCGTACATTGTCCAAAATACACTCACCCGTTGTGCCATGAGCTGGGTGATATGTTCCATCACACCTGAAGACTTCGGCTCTTCGAAGTGACAAACAAGATTCTGTGAATCGTAGAATGCAGCTTTGCAGATGCCCCTTTGATTACAAAGTTCCACACATAATTTGGGACCAATAGGCCCCCGACTGTCACTAGTGACCAGCGGGACTAGCCCTAGTGACATAGTTAGAGTAAAGATTCTGCCATACATAGTGTAGTGTTTCATCCTGGGAATCAAGAACATTTAAGTTCAAGCAGTAATGGAGACAAGGTTTGATTTACTTGATCACTCATTTACATAACAGGCTCCTCCTCTGAATGCATTCTTGCTTCACTCTGCATACTTTCTTTATCTCTTAACCAATGCCATGCAAACAGTACTATCAGATCAGCCTTACTATGCGCATGCTCTTGGTACAGCAGATAAAGGTGGTTATATGCACATAGCGGAATCTGCAATTGAACAATGTATGGTAAACGATGTTGAGTACTTGATTTAGGGTGAAACACTGGCGGATAAACATTCAGGAAGTATGCATAAACTTATTGTTTACATATAGTTACATTGTAAGAAATGCCAATCCCACCTTGTGCAGAATGCCTCTATCTCTCATTTGAATAGAGGTGTTTGGAACATTTGAGTCTCTGTCGTATCTCAGACGTCACGGAATGCACAAAACAGTCATATAAGTACCCCATTCGACGTCACAAAGACATATTATCAGCATAACATCATTTATAAACATTCCATACATGTTATATGCGAAAGGGCATTTAAGCCCTATGAAAAATACGGTATATTTTGACAGGCGGAAGTGTATACATGCATACTCTACGAGATAGAAAGCATGCATAAATGATGTGTTGTTATATACTCCAGCTCTATAACGGCAACCTGATTTGTCTTGGAAACTTGTCCCTCCTCACTCTCATGAGAAGTAATGTAATTATTAGAGAAACAATTGAATAAATATTTTGTGTTTTACGCTAGTATTACGGCTACTCGCGGCTGTAAGTAGTTAAGGAAAAAAAACACATAAAGAATATTGGAAAGTTGATGAAATGTCACATCAGAAACATGGAGAAAACTCAGAAAAGTAAATCAAAGTATGTCTCCTGTAATAAAAGTGCATGCCTTTTTAAAATGCTATTATCTTATGGAACATTTTGGAAATATTAAAATATTTCTGAGATACTTACAATTGTATCTATGCTCTCTAAACTGTGTCTAATGGCGACAGGACATTGGCCAGGAATGGACATTACAACATGTGCTACTTTAAGAGGAAAGCTGGGTCAAGTGGGAATACCCTATTTGGCACAGACGTAACACAGTATCATCTATGTGGGATGGGACACTGATATTAGTAGAGTTGTTCATTGACAGAAACTTCTGCATATTTTGCGTTGTTTGTCTAGATTTAACTGCCTGCAATGATTAACATACTGCCTATGTAGCAGTAAACGCAGACCGCTTGTGACAGCGTATAAATAATGAGTGAGTGAGTGAGTTTACTTTTACGCCGCACTGAGCGAGCAATATTCCAGCCATATGGTGACGGTCTGTAAATAATCGAGTCTGGTCCTGACAATCCAGTGATCGACAGCATCGATCTTCGCAACTGGGAACAGATGACATATGTCAACCAAGTCAGCGAGCCTGACCACCCGCTTCCGTTAGTCGCCTTATATAGCAAACATGGGTTGCTGAAGGCCTATTCTATCCCGGAACCTTCACGGTTAGTATAAATAATGGTATAGTGCATGCAAACAATGGTGGAATTCAAGTTCACTTCTTTAAACCTGTTCCCAAGGATTTCGCTTAATATCATAGACGGATTCAGGAATTTTCAAAGGTGTCGGGTTCTAAACCCTCCTCTCCCCATGTCCCTCCGTCGATGCAAAACATGCGATCTTTTGTTATTCCCCTCACCCACGATTCACCAATGCCATGAACTGTAGCAATTGGTGGGCGTTACGTTTCAAAACATTGACAAACATTTCAGTGGAATATTCTTCATAAAGTAGTCGAAATTATTTTTCTGCACTATTTTTGCTCGTTTCAGATATATTGGTTAACAGGACTACGATTCTAAGACAGGGAAAATGTGCTGATTTGAGGAGAGTCCCCGTAAGTGTTTGCACTGAGGCTATGATTAAGAAAGTAATAGAATTTTAAAGTAAAAAGACTGATAAATATTCCTAACTATAGATATTCCTGAACTGATAATACATCCTTGCAAATCATTTTATGTAACAACCATACAGTTTCTTAAAGAAACTCGCCCGTCGTGCCATGAGCTGGGTGAAATGTTTCTTCTGACTAGAAGACTTTGGCTTATCAAAGTTGGCAAACAAGATTCTTAGAATCGCAGAATGCAGGTTTGCAATTGCCCATCTGGTTACAAAGTTCCACACAGAGTTTAGTGCCAATTGGGACCCGACTGTCACTAGTGGCGAGTTGGACTAACCCTATTCAAATAGAATACTTCCATACATAGTGCGGTGTCTCATCCTGTGAATGAAGAACATTCAAGTTCAACTTGTACTCAGTCTGGATACCTGATCTTACAGTGACACTGTAACACTGTAACATGGTACCATTGCATCATTCCCACTCTGTTACATTACCGTCCATCTCAAGAACCAAACTGCAGACAAACATCCGCAAACAAACTTTGCTAAACTCTTACTTGCATTACATTATCTATCCAATATTATATTATTCTGATTGTATATATGTTATATGTATAATATTTATATGGGCTTGTGGCCTCCATGCATAATATAGAAGATTGACAGTAGTGCATGCAGTCGATGCTGATGTAACGTACACAGTATAGTGGATATAATTTCAACTTGAAGAATGTCTCGTCTTGTGAAATTCCAGTTATTTACGATAACCATGTTTGGAATTCTTGGAATCAGGCCTACCAATATAAATTATTGTGTAAGTGCGCATGCACTTGGAGTACCTGTTAATGATCTAGACAAGTACATTGTCTCATGTGCATTCCTGGTTGTCTCTGAACCGATTTTGTTGGCATATAGCTGAAACAACATAACACCATACTCACTCACTCACTGCATATAAGCGACGGAAATATTAATTCAAATGAGAGTGAACTATATTGCCATGAAAACAGAATGAGTGTGTTGAATTTTACGCCGCTTTTGGCAACACTCCAGCAATGTCACTTCACAGAATCAGAATGTGATGTATCGACAGTTAATCTTCAGAAAAAAGAAAACGCTTATAATTGCGTTTTTAGACACAGCACAAACAGCGGCCCAACTCCTGCCGTCTGGTATTAATATGTATGTTTCACTCTTAACAATCTTGTAACGAGATGTCTGTGTGAATTACATTACCTTCTGTTTCACACTGAAAGAGAGAATGGGGTAGCGGAACAATAGGTCCATTAAGTGTAGCATACGTGAAACAGTCGAATGAATCTGTCTTCAGCGATGTATAGATGACCTGCTGAAAGTCTAGTGATATGATGTCGTGACATGTCTGTCGCCGTCCGTCAATCCTGATGTGTTAATGGCACAGACATAGTGATTTCCCCACCTGAGTTAGACGCGGGAGAGAACAGTACAACGATCCCCACCTGAGTTAGACGCGGGAGAGAACAGTGCAACGATCCCCACCTGAGTTAGACACGGGAGAGAACAGTGCAACGATCCCCACCTGAGTTAGACACGGGAGAGAACAGTGCAGCGACAAAGCGATCGCTCAAATGATTTCGACGTATGTAACAACCATAGTTTGGTGTACTTTAACAATTGTACATATTTCAAGCCACGGTTCTGACATTGATTGATGGGGTTACGGTTACCCCGCTTCCTCTTGCACTGCGTCTGTTTACGTGACTAAAACCACGATGGTAGGTTCGATTCCCACTTACGTTTTGGTAGATCTGTTGACATGGAACCTGTGTTCTGTAACTAAATCTGTAACCGCCTGTCTCTGTTCCTTCCACAACACATGGATACTGATACAACAGACGTACCTACGGACTAAATGTTTAGTAGCATCGAAAATGAAACTCATTGTTATTATTAGTCAAACAACTAAGGAAAAGTCGTGTTGACTTTTCCAAGAATGCATGACGCCAGTATACAATGCTTACACAAATGGTCGCAATTTGCATAAGCTGTGAACACTTAATGTCAAGACATAATCACCTCAAAAACACCAGCATACATTCCTGCATACATACCTATTGGCCTGATGTGTGATTAAAGTTTCGATTACACTCTGTACACAGCTGAACGTTATGTTGTCGTTTATGGACATGTCCTCTGCCTGCACAGACTGGCAATATTACTGGCGTTATTGCGTTTATGATGTACCTAACAACATAGCACATATAGGTTCATGTATAGTGACACAAAAGTGGTAAGTGAAACTGCTTTATTTTGATGAAAATGCTGTGTCTGACAGTAAAAGGCAAGGATAATAGCGTAGCACAGAGGAAAGATTGAACACACCATAGAACAAGTAGTATAAAAGATAACCAACACGATACATTGGATTGACATACTCCCACCTTTACAAGTATGCGTTCCTGTCAATCCCACTGTATGCCAGAGGAGACAGTTTTGCTTGTGTGTGACGTAGCGCACAATTTGTTCATTATCACAGCACCTACTCTATATACTGCTTCAAATTCAGCTCAGTTTGTTTGGGTTTCTATAGGACGTATGCACGGGGTTGAGCAGAAATGTAGGCAACCTGATAGGTAAGGTGTTTGGAACATCTGAGTTGGTAAGTATCATTTTCTACTTTTCACAGTGCACACCTACATTTGTGGAGAATAATGTCGGGTATTATTGATTCTAATCCTGAAGATACATTTCTGTGTAACCTTCAGCTTGGCTAGCACGTGGTTATATGTAATCCATTTTCGTGCCACGATAAATAATGGTTGCATTTGTTTTACGCAAACTATGCTGTAATATGTTGTTGTTTGTTATTATTTGCAAGTTTTTTACTGGATATTGCTGGATAACTGAATGGGATTTTTAATCTTTTCTTTGTCCAGATTGAATCTACTCAGGCTTCACAGCTGAAACAATAAACGCAGGAGTTCAAGATTAAAACTTTCCAAGTTATCTATTTTTACGCTCATATCATCACGACTGACAGTGTCCCAAACTTTCTGAGTAAAACCTCTCACATATCTCAAAAGTTGTTTTGTCAAAGTATATTGCCTAAGAATACACGTAGTATTGTTCAACATAGTTGAAGACATGACTTTCTATGTCCAATGTGCATGGATGAAAATTACGGAAGGGAGACTTCCATTCATAAAAATCATTCGTCTCCTGAAAGATGAAGGGAACCATGTCATTGAGTTCAGGCACAGAACCAGGTGTTACCTGGACACAGTATCTTCCACCAATCTAAGGATAGCAAGATACCCTTAGCCATAACCCATCCCATTCATTTCTTACTGTCTCAGATCCACGCCTTTGCCATCCAACGTAGCACACATGCTAACCCCCGCAAGTGCATAAGAACCTGAGCGAAATGAGCCCACAGTATACAATGATGGAGGTCTCAGACTTTACCTTCCCGGAGCATAACCGATCACCCGCCCAGTGTTTCACGGTGAATCATTGAGTACATGAGCTGAGTAAGAGCATTTGGACACGCCACAAACCTAAGCTCACGACATGGAAGACCACGACCAGCATCCCAACGGCTAAATGTCCAGGATGGGACGCACTGATATAAATGAGATACTGTAATAACATTTCTGCTCTGAGACAGTTAAGTTATTGGTTGCCTGGACTAAATAACGTAAATCCCGATGATGATTCACGAGCGCTTCACTTTACTATGACATGAAACAACATATGACACAATACCTGTTTCATTAACAGCTGATTTAATCAAGGTTCATAATTTTAAACACAGTAGGCCGACCATCACAATGAACTGAACAATAAACTGTAGTCGCCAAGACTAAAACAACCACCTGCCCTTCACGTATGAGCAAGATGATATATGACTGTTTGATATTGGTCCCCCATGTTGACGTTATATATTCACGCTGAGCCAAAGAGTGACGTTATATCTTTACGCTGAGCCAAAAGGTGACGCTATATATTCACACTAGGTTAAAAAGTGACACTATATCTTTACGCTGAGCCAAATAGTGAAGTTATATCTTCACACTGAGCCAAAAAGTGACTCTTTTTTAAGCTAAAAAGTGACACTATGTGTTTTCGCTACGCCAAACAGTGACGCTATATCCTTACGCGGAGCCAAGGATAAGCCAACAAACTGGTGAACACCACATGACCTTATAATGATACACATGCCCGTATGATGGTACTTATGCAGGTCTTCTTTTCATTTAGTTCCTGTCTTTGAAAGGAGGAGCCAAATTTTAATCACATTCAGACGATTGTGTTGTACCCCTGTTCTAGGTGTGTTGATGCAGACCTTGCAGACATTTGACTAGAGTCCCACAGTGATCGAGGTGAACACACTGTTTCGAAGGAGAGGATAGTAGAAGACCAATATATATCAGTGTTCTTATATGAGGCAACCTGAGAATGTGTTGCTACATAGACCACGGCAGTGACAAACGTAGCTGTTGTTTCGGCGCTTATAGATCCTGTTGATGGTCACATACAATGAGGCGATTGTTTTCAGATGTCGTAAGGACGTTAAACGTTGCGCTGATATAACAGTCCAGTGTCTAGAGGGCGAACATTTCTGCCATTTTCGTCATCAATATCAAGTTTGCTGATGAATCGACTGCTTGTTTGTTGACTGAAATGAGAAAAAAAGGTTTATTCACATTTGACCGATGTATGAGTGAGAAGTTCTTCTTGAATGATATGTTACTGGTATCTGGACCATGAGACGAATGCAGCAAACAGGTAGGGTAGTACTGCTAACCCGACTGTATCCTCTACTACTTCTTGTTCTGCTGCTAACACCATTGCTGATACTGAAGCTGTTACTACCGTCTCTGGTATTACCACCACCACCACCGTTACTACTACTACTACTACTACTACTACTACTACTACTACTACTACTACTACTGCTGCTGCTGCTGCTGCTGCTGCTGCTGCTGCTGCTGCTGCTGCTACTGCTGCTGCTGCTGCTGCTACTGCTGCTGCTGCTGCTGCTGCTGCTACTACTACTACTACTACTACTACTACTACTACTACTGCTGCTGCTGCTGCTGCTACTACTACTACTACTACTACTACTACTACTGCTACTACTACTACTACTACTACTACCGGTAATAATAGTACTAGTACTACTACTGTTGTTCCTTTTGTTCTTATGCTACTACAACTATCACAATAGGAGTAAATGATACTACTGCGACTGCTGGTGCCACTGCTATTACAACAACAACAGCAGCAGCAACAACAACAACAACTACTACTATTACTACTACTACTACTACTACCACCAGTACTACTACTACTACTACTTTTACTACTACGACTACTACTACATTTTCTACTACTGCTACTTTTACTACTACTACTGCTAAATAATCACGTTTAAGCGCTGCAGAAACTTAATCTTGTCCCAGAATGGCCTTCAATTTGAACAACCCAACTTTGCAATACTCGTGTTCGTTCGCCTCTATAACTTGGCCAGCGTACCTAAATAGCTATAACACAGCTAGTGCTAGTAACCTACAGTGGTGACTCCTAATGTTGCAAAAGTGTTTAGGGCAAGCTGGCATACCTTCCAAAGAGTTGGAATTGTGGCTTTTTGTAATGACACGATGGACGATATATTTCGAATAATATCCAATCTTTTTCACGCAATAAATAATGTGTGTTCTCTAGACAATTCCATTCCGCTTCTACACGGGGAACAGTCATGTCTCTGCCTTGTTGACAACATTCCATCTGCATCTTTTTCAGTTTTTGAGATGTATTACATATAGCTTCTCTCCTTAACTTTTCTCGTGTATGAATATGTTACACCATGTGAACTTACGAGCAGTAATCCTCAGCACTTATATTCAAGTGATGTTACCCACCGTATAGGGGACAGCACATTCCAATAGCCCCTGCCTGCACACATCGCCGTCCACCACGGAACTTGACTGGACAGAAGTCAAACCCCGGGTAACACCCTCGGGGGAGGAGGTACCGCAGCATGGACTCCATATCAATTCCGTAAGAACAACCCAGTTTCTTCGCCCCGAGGTAGAATGGCGACTTGTGGAAGGCTGATCTTCGTCTCCCCATCATAGCGCCTGCTATACCATCCATTAGTCCCCCTGGCACACCGCCTAGCACACCGCCCGGCGCACCACCTGACATGCCGCCTGGCATCCCGCCTGACATACCGCCTGGCATACCGCCTGGCACACCGCCTGGCACACCGCCTGGCACACCGATTGGCACACCGCCTGACATACCGCCTGGCATCCCACCTGGCACACCGCCTGGCACACCGCCTGGCATACTCATTGGCATACCCATTCCTGGCACGCCACTCATTCCGCCCATCATTGGGGAAAGCTGTCCCTGCATCTGAGCTTCAACTGAAAACAGGACAGGAACAGTACAGGAGAATGATTATATTATTGCGAAATATTTGCAAAGGTAATTATCGCGTACAATCTCTAACTTGACATGATGCGAAGCAAATTCAGTGAAGGTTTAAACTTCAGAGAAACAAAAAATAAACATGATAAGGTTTAGTGTGTAAGAAAAGATGTCGTATTTATTATAAGAATAGAAATGATCAACTGGCATAAAGCTATTTCACTAGGTCAGAAACCTTTGTGTTTACCGTCGGTGCAAAATATTTACTTATATTTTATAAGTAAATCCAGTTTGCCAGGTCGTCTAAATCGCAACATTTGCTTGTTCAGAGTTGCGTCCCTTTGGTAACACGATACATGTAATCGCGAGTTCGAATCCCAGGCTGTTTGCCTTTCCAGTTGCGAAATACGCAGGCTTAATAAATTCATGAGATTTTATGTACATAAAGGGATCAATTCAGCATTCCTTGCGGTGAAAATATTGGATGCAGGATATGGGACACAACGAGGTTGTCAACAACACAGGCGAAGGAATAAATAATGTGGCGTGACATGAACCAGGTGGTATTTTATGTTCTTTAATGAACGTAACTTGACACGCCTTTAACTCATGCATCAAAACAACTTTCATGGAACCTGTCAATCAAAGCAAGAGATGAACGCCACTCAGGGAAATTGAGTAACTCATGTGAAAAAAATATTTTTGAAATATGACCTATCCAAGGACTGGCTGTCCAGAAAGTGACCAGTCCCGAATAAACACAGCCAGTCCCAAACACTAAACCAATGAAAAAATAAGTGATAAGATGGTCTTCAAACCAAGTTAATTTTATTATTTTTATTTGTACCCCGACCAAAAGACGACATTACTTATTTAACATATAGACCTTCGCTAAAATAAAACAACAACGACTGTTAGGACGCAGTATGGCTAATAGTAAACCAAGTAATCGAATAAAACATGACAGAGAATGCAGGAACAGCACCCCCTAAAGATATGTTTATTGCTTTTTATCCTCATGCTACAGGGTTTGTGATTTTTCTTTTTTAACGATCTGGAAAATCCATGAAAATCGCCCAAACAACGAACATTCTGTGCAGAAAGATACAGGTAAATAGGCTGGGAATTCCCAAGACCGTGAAGATAATTCCACGAATTGAACTCTGTGTAGACTGTGCCAGAGCATGATCTGTGATAGAGTGAGGCCCCAATCTATGAACGGCGCAGCTTCATCCACGTCTTGGCTCTCAGACTGTTACTGTTGGTCCTCTAATGACCTCAAACAACGTGAAAGTCAATTTTTATCATAATGTATTCTACCACCTTTTACACATTCAGGGATTTCATATGGTACCTGTGACTGACAGTCTTTTCACTGATAGACATACAACAACCAACTTCAACTTGAGCTAAAGCGGTTCTTTTGTAAGGAGAGATTACGTGAGTGAATGTCTGATCAATGTGCTCTACAACGACCTCAGTGTAGCGCGTCATTGTACGTCAGTGTCACGTGACCAGCGTCTCGTCGAATGGACAAGTTGTATATCGTGTGAACTTCAAAATAACGGAAACAGGTATAAGTTAAACAATAACCGTGAAAAGAGTGTAGAGCTCGCGACCAACTGAGATCATGCAGAAATATCAATGATTTCAACGGCTTCAAGTATTTTAAGTTCTTTGCCAAATTTTAGAAATTGGATGGTACTGTTCTTACTATCAGCTACAAGGTAGTCTATCCAGAGTATTAAGTTTTAAGAATGACTGTTAGAGTTAGTCAAACTAACAAACACATGTCAGGATGCTCCTTACAGGCCACGGTGGGTGAGAAACTAGCGTGTAACATCGTACAGTCTTAAAGCATAATCACAACACCATAATGCTACTACAACTTAAGATCATTACACACATGCACATACGCACAAGCACGCACGAACACACACAGATAAACAATTACTTTTAGATTATCCCATATATTCTGCATTGGGATATGTGAGGACAAACCATATCTTAAAGGCCATTTTAACATGAACACCTAGGGCATCTGAATAACCCTGACAAATATGGCCTTTATTGTGCATTCTACCCCTCTATCGTCAAAGGTATCTCTTATACTCACGTGAAATATTCGAGGCCAAATATTTCCTATCTATTTGTTTAAATTTGAAAATATATATATATGAAATATTCCTTTAAATTAACGTGAAAGAGACACTCAATTATTTTTACATTTTTGCCTTTAGATTATCAGAATCCTTTCAAATGAACCAGATTGAAATTATTGCCTATTCGTAAAATTGTGCACAGTTGTATCTTTCAAATTAAGAACAATACACAAATCTTTGCTCTTGATCTCTAAAACACAGTATCTGGTCCTGATGAACCCGACAGTGATCTTACCTAAACATGCTGCTACCGTCACGGTCAAGAAACAAGGAAACAAAACCATGATGTAATCCAGCAGAAGTCGGCACGCGGACTAACTGCTGACCCGCGATCCGGTCCTTTTATCACGGGAATCATACTCCCCCTGTCACCGACTCGTCAGTCGTCCCACATGTCCGGGTCTATTTTCATGTACTTGTACACTCAGCTAACACGCCGTAACTCGCGGAGTTCACCATAAAAACAACTGTGAAAGACAGGTGGATGTTTATTGTTTACAGTCTAGTGACATTGTTGGGGGTGGGTACAGAATGATCCAGGAAATGCTGTTATATATTATCTTCACCATGTTCAAATCCTAATCCCTACACACTCTAACTGGTCGCCAGTTAATGTTTACCTCAAGAAGAAAATGGGTGAATTGTGTTTTACATCAGTGTAAGCAGGGGGACCATATACAGATATTGATTGTTCCTGGAGTTCGCAATATCCCAGATAACATATATAACACTGAAGGGCGCGAGGAAAACGTCCCCACGTGTTGGATTCCGTCGAGAATCAATCTTTCGAAGTGACGACGGGAAACCTGACCACTTGGCTTACCACACCTTTACCCTAGAAAATGTAATGCAATGTGTCAATACTGGCAACAGTATTGAGCGTTGTAACAGATCGAGTCTGCTCCAGGTTATCTAGTGATTCATATAGTGAACTGCAATACACAACTAACCATTGCTCAGAGCCTGGCCTCCTGATCCATCACGCTGCCTCCTGGAGTGAGGGATCGGAGGGAGGAAGGGAGGAGGGTGTACGTTTAGGTTTACACCGCTTTTAGCGATATTCCAATAGTATCACGGCTGGGGACACCGCATATTGGGCTTCACACATTGTACCCATATGGGGAATCGAACTCGGATCCTCGGCGTGAAGGCGATCGCTTTAACCACTATTCTACTCACACCACCTCCTACGACAAGGAAATGTTTCTGGGGATCACTTCTAACCAAGTAACACCACGTGTTAAATCGCGATATTAAATGTCCCATTTACAACTGTGGGTTAACATGTATTATAGAATTTACATTCAAAATTTGAACAAAATACACTCTTCAAGAAAAAAAAGAAACGCAAAATGAAATTAAAAAGTGATACTTACAATGTTTTCCACATATTATCTCAAACATGTTTTAGGGTTGCACGTTGTTTCTAGAATGTTGTAGAACAGCATGCTTGACCAAACGCAGCCAAAAATGATTTTGAACGGTTTTATCAGGATTGGCATGATGTGTGTGGATGTCATCTACACGTCCTTGAATAACATCCTTGAATAACATCCTTGAATAACATCCTTGAATAACACCAAATTTTCATCGATATTTGGGTTTTGCGCTTCTTTTTTCGAAGAGTGTATTTGTAGCTTGCTGATTCCCAAGGACAATCGTACGGCTGAACCTTGGTGACGTCGGTATTAATTGTTGACAATGACAGCATCTGCTTTCACTCAATGATAATTTCCAAAATGTTTCGTTTAAATGACTTAAATGTACATCAAATTTGACTACTGTAAATAATTTTCCAACCCGTGTAGCAAATGTTGCCAGACTGTGAAGAATAAATTCTGATGATATTACATGTTTGAGACATTTGAGAAATAAGTTGTCTCTACAACAACAGCGCTGTTGATCCACCTTTAATCTATGGGAAATCTAACAACAGGGAACAGTAAGTTCTGTGTTACAACTTTTTAGTTTACAGTTTACTGATTAATTTCCTGTTTAAGTCAGGAATATCCTATGAAATATATTGCGCATGACGTCCTCTTAAACACTCTGCTCATAAACATTTTCCCTGGCTCAAGTACAGAAGACGTCATACACATGTCTTATGAAATGCATTCAGTAAGTTTGGACATAAAACTATACCAGTCGATTTGATTTTTTCAGGCTTGTTATTTATGTGACTCCACAGCAAAGATTGCTCCAGCTCTGTGTTTGGAGACTGGCGATTGGAACGGAGAAGCCAGTGATAAATATTGTGAGCAACGAACACAGTCACTTCTGTCACAGTCACAGTCACAGTCTGTCAGTCACGAAGAATAGAAGCATACATCTCCAATAGTCAAACTAAACTAGCACGTGGACAGGTTACCATTTAATAAAAATCGTAGAAACTATCCATCAGCAGGATGTAGAAACACCTTCATTGTTACCGTCCCTAATTTCAATTCATGGTTGGGTTGTTCAAACACAGGGCAAAACAATAAACAAGCATGAGAAGAACAGTGTAACAGGATGCTTTTTGAAGCCCGGTGTCGTGGTGATAAATGAGTCTCCCCACCTGCCATCTTGGATCACACTTACTCGATATTAATAGAACGTTTCATGTTGCACACACCACATGCCAGTTTTTGTCTGAGTGCTGTTGTTTATGGGTTGTGTCTGTGACTTTGACAATAATAATATTTTTTCGTAACACTGAATAATATACACGCAAAATATTGCCGTACGTGTACGAGTCAGAATACAGCTTATTTCCACAGGCAGATAACCGAGATTGCATTACATCGAATGATATCCTCTCAGCATATTAAGTGAGTAAGTATTGTTTCATGTACAATTCAACCAACGAACTCGATGAAGAGAGCGTTGTTTATACACTCACATGCAAATGAAACGCAAGTATAGTATAAAGTGTGTGTGTACTAATTTTGCGTAATAATTAAAATAATAGAATAAGCATTGATCACTGCAATACATCTCCTGTACATATAGTAGATCTGACTATTCGTAAAGGCCCTGTGGATCCTCCTGCACACATCCAGAACAGCTGCATGAAGCTCATCAGCAGTTGTAGGCACTGGTCGCACTTCATTCAGACGCCTTTCAACCTCATCCCACAAGTGTTCAGATCAGGGCTGAGAGCTGAGAAAGCTAGGACACTGATGTTGTTTTGTTCAAGAGCGAGCGTTATCCTGCTGGAAAAACGTTTTTTACGATGTTGGGCGAACAAGGAACAGCATGGGGTCTGATGACTTGGCCAATGTACCGCTGAGGCGTGACCCCATGTCCTCGACCTTGACCCACATTCTGGAAGCACACTGGTTCAGGTCTTGCATTAAATCCAAATCCGGGCCAAATCATTGCACTAGGTCCACCCCATGCATCCCTTTCCCCAAACAAAATCTCTCAGCCAAACGATCTCCTTGATGTTGACAAATCCTGACCCTTCCATCTACATGTGGCACGCAAAACCGACTCTCATCAGAGAATATGACACGTCTCCATTCACGTTGATGCCACTTTAGATGACCCTGTGTCCCTGAAGTCGTGCTTGTCGATGCCGTGGTTGGAGGAAAGGAAGAAGTGCAGGTCTGCGATATCGTAAGTTGTTGGAACGCAGACGTGGGATGACAGTGTCACTGCTGATGTGTCGAATATGCGTTTCTGTGGTGTCTTGATCAGTCTGACTTCCTGTCAGGAAAGGGTCTCGCTGGTGTTGACGTGTAGCGTGTCGATCTTGTCGAGGCGTGGCGACCCTCGGTCCGCCGCTAAGGGGAAGGTCATCTGTAGTCTGCGTTGTGTTGTATCGATGCTGGAGATGGTGCGATCGTGGTTATGTTGACATTAAAGTGATGGACAATATCTTGGACAGACTCTCCAGCTTCCAAAGGTCCGATAACCTGGTTCCTCTCAAGTTGATTTCAACGTGGCATTGTTGAAAAAAGAGTGACTTGCCAAAGATTGTGGCTCAGTTTTATACCCACTGAAGATAGTGACAACTCGTGCATGTTTGATTGCATGAGAAAAGTGTGCGTGATGCTCACGTCACCATTGAAACGGCGCGTTCAGGCGATTTGGGTTTTTTTCTGTAACAACACTGGCCTTGCAAAATACAACAGAAAACACCACCAAACATTTACCACGTTGTTATACGTTTAGTGGTCTGAGTTTAATTCCTACATTGACTAAGAAACATGCTGTTCTTTTGCGTATACCTGTTAGGTACAATGTCTGGTACTACTGTGTACATGCATGTGCAAAGGGCACATTTCGAGATCGAGTGCCACCCGACGCCCATATTGTCGGGACGCAGAGTTTTTACAAAGTGTTTACATTGCTGAATTTTCACCTGTGCGTTTCTCTTTTGACAGTGTTATGTCTAGATTTGAAGGGAGTTTACTGGCCATATTGTGGACGGTCAAGTACTTCAAGAAGCCAGTTAGAGATCAAGGCAAGAATTCCCATATGAAGGTCATATGTCGTGCAGAATACTGGAAATTTTTGGTGTTGAGTCCTTTATATTGTTTAGGTCTTATTGGCGTGTTGATGTTGAAAATATACCGCTGGTCCTTTTCATTATTCCTTGTAGAATAAACGAGAATTTACCGTTTCTTTTGTGTGGACAATCTGAAATATGTGGAGATTGAGTCCTGAGCTCAGCATAGCGAATATACCGAGAGCTTTTAATCTACAAACTCACGTAAATCGTGACAGGAGGATTCGCTGTAGATTAATGACCTACTATTCAGCAAGGAACTGTCACAAAAAAAGCTTCTGTTTCACTAAAGTGGAACACAAACATGTCCAAAACAAGATTAACTTTTTACTTACGATTATAATCTTTAATATAGAAATAAATTAGCATGGTGTTGTTTTTATGATCAGTATGATATATGCCGATACAATGCTTACACACGAGAGGTGGGTAACAGATATAGTTAGGCTTTTCTTACCGTGGTCTTGTCTATGGTCTATCTTTCCAACATAATCACGTCTAAGACCCAGGAATGATTGGGATATAAAGTGACCTCTTACTGGTTCGCTTCATATAAGTGTGCAATGGATGGCACACAAGTGATTAACCTGTAACACATTAGCATCACATATGCCGTGGAATAGTTCACACACTTGACACATGGGTGGAAATGAACCTCCTGGCAGAATTATTTGGGTATTATTTAGGGAAGAAAACAACTACGTTTTGATCGTACTGGTTTGTGCAGCACTTGTTATTTGTGTAGTTTTCAGCAAGACGCTCTGACATACGTGATCCATAACTGTCACAATATATCTAGTCTTTGTCGGAGACAGTTGTATATTAAATGTTGTTCCTGATACCGGGCAGGTTGCCCGCCACACAGTAGTTATGCAGAACTTGAATAAAGTTCTTTTCCTGTTCATTTGCAATTGACGAAACATTAAAGTGATTTTGGTCTCCAATTTTATTTGGAGAGCGCAGAGAAACATGTAGAAACACGTATGAAAAATGGAAGAATGATACTCCATTATTTAAAGACTATGATAATGTAACTAAGTGACCACACATCACGAACCGAACACACTTATCTGACTATGATAAATAAAATAAGCGATCACTAATTTCGAACTGAAAGTGAAGCCTGACCTAACACCTTTCTGATTATCCTACTATGGAAATGATACTAAATGATCACATATCACAAACTGAAAGTAGTCATTCCAAATCCAATACACTTATCTGACTGTCTGACCTTCGTTTGACCTGATCACGAACTTAACGTGTCTAAAGGGAAATGCATTCCTCCAGGTGTCCGTAAATCATTTAAAACATCTCCCCATTTATCACAGTTATGCTAATATGACGGACTTCGTTCTCGTTTCAAAATCTGAATTTCAAAAGTAATTGTACTAGTTACAACGTGGTGTATTCTGTTAACTTAGCTCCAAGTAAATAAATCAGCCTGGCGAGTAGCAAAGTCTTGTTGTATGTCTGGCATGGCTTGTAGTCTGGCATGTGTTCATGCACCAGTTATATATACATACATGTATCATTGGCTGTCTACGGGTGTTTCTCGTAACTGTAACTACCTCTAATTTGCGATGATGATCTCTCACACAAGTTACGGAACATTCCTCTCAAGAATGCATCATTTCAAACGTTTCGATGTGGAGTGAGTTTAAACAGTGCTCCGGGTATACCGCTATATGTCAGCATACAGGTGAAAGAATCCCAGTAACTCTGCAGCTGTTACATCCTTAATCCAGTTATGTCACGACATTTCGGTTGATTAAGGAAAAGGCGATTATGATACAGGTGTCATACATTCTTATCTGAAACGAATAAAAGCACTAGTTTGTAGGTCGGACAAGGCAGGGTCCTGGTCATCGATGACGTGATTGTCTAGTGTGATTGGTGTATTTCAGTGATTCATTTATGACATTTTCACAGCTCATGCTTCTTGTACATCTAAGGAAGTCAGTCAAGTCTGGTGATTCTTTTGCACTGGCATTTTTATGTTCTTACAGTGCCATTTATGCCTGGATCCATGTATAAATAAAGAAATAATTGTTATTTGTTGTATCTTAATTGTAGTCTTGTTGTGTGTTATTGTAATATTGTTAGTAGATGAATTGCTTTGTTTGTAATTGCTAAAGTTTGTTAGTGTAAGATCCGATAGCACACCAGCAGCAGCACCATCACCAGCAGCAGCAGCAGCAGCAGTAGTAGTAGTGGTAGTAGGATGACAGGAAAGAAGTTAGGTATTTGCCCCTATTATGTTAGTCCAGACAACGAATAGGACATCTAACAGGAAGCGCTGCCTAGTCCACTGACAAAGTTTCGGACAATATCTCTGACGGACACCTTGAACAATGGGGACACAACTAGTGCAAGCGACACAATTAGCAATGTAGATCCACATATTGGGATGTCTTTTCCCTGAATTTTGGCAGTCCAGGGGGCAGATAATTCATAAATATACATCCTTTTATCGTAATTGCCAAAATGGTGAAGGTCAGATGGGTTAATGGTGAACGCTTGAGGCTTAATGACGGCCTGTTACTTTTATCATATCCATTTATCATGACGCAAACTTCAAATTCTGGGTCGTATTCTGGGTCTGAGTTAAAATCAGTATCTGAGTAAAGAAGGTAATAAAAAATTGTTTGTGGCAGTCTGTCGCGATAATTGACAAGGTGTTGAACAATCCCGTGAAATATGTTGCATAATCTACATAATGATTCAACATTACATTCCATTGCCAAACCACGCCAGCGGGTTTTCTAGCTTGAAATGACTGGTCAGTCATTCACGTCAGCGAATGACTGCAGGGTTGCTGTTTTCCGCAACATAGTACCCTCACATGTCTACGTTTAAAGAGTCTTCCCTTGAAACTGAGCAGGCGCAGCTTACATTCCTATATCATAACCATCTTCATCATGCTCATTGTCACTACTGTTTTGAGATTGGGACATTGGCCATTCATTGTCCGTCAAATCAAGAAAGGGATCAATAGTCATCGCCGGAACTGTAACAGCTCGTATCCATCACGGCCCGTTTCACAAGCTCTCGTAAGATTTAAGATCTCGTACCCTTTTTCGTAGCATTCGTAACTCCTATACTGTAACATAGGAAGGGGGCGAGGTCATCACAGGAAACATGCCACATGTTACATAGGTGGAAAGATCTCACAGTCCTGTCCACCGCCACCGTAGTGCATCTTCACACGTAGAACTTGACGACACAGGGACCCCAGGATTGATGAATAATTCATATGTTTAATGACTCCCTGCTGCAGGTACTCGTCGATGTTCAGAAAGTTTGTTACAGCTGTAACACAACACAACTAACCATGGGCATGGTCTTGCCATGCTTCACCAATACGGAGTACGGACTTCCTTTCTTGGACAGTTCTTATTTTGTCCGTGTGTGGTGTAAGAAGGCATCATCTCACCAGACTGTGTTTCATATGTCAGAGTCATTGTACTAGGTGTACCTGATTCGTCTGACCAACTTGTGTTTCATGTATGTCTGTTTTTACATGCTGTGTTAGTGGCTTGTCTCACCAACTCGTGTTTCATATACATCTATGTCAGTGCACAAGATACATAGCTCACCTTAGAAAGAGGGCATTGTGCCACTGTGCTCTTGTTTAAGGAAACAGGCACAGATTCAGTTTCAGGTTTATGTGCGTTAAATCTCCTATAACCGGCTGACATAATGCACCGGTTAGGACACCTTCAACACAACAGGTGTTGATGGACAATGTTTCACCGCTAAGTCAGAAAAACGTTGTTTTGTTGTTCACGTATACGAGCGACATTTAGTCTTTCTTATGCTTAGGAAATTACAGCAAATGTAACAATTAAGTCTGTCGAACGTGGAACTGAAATTGTTCAATGAATAGTTTTGTTTCTCGTTTTAGGTGAATGAATTGAAGGAAATAAATATATAGTAAACCTGTTTGACACCGTCTATTCTTTCCTTCAGACGAAGAATAGGCAGTTCAAACCCTAATTTCACATTCTTAATTCTATCTCTGTCCTGTGTGTGGATTTCTTTACATTCTGGTTCTTTAGATGTTAAATCTGATACACTGTTTGAGTCGACATTTGTTGTGCAGAGACTTGGAGTCAAGGTGAGACTCAGTGACTTAGCTTATAACCTGCACAAGGCGGCGTTAAGTTCACTTACACACACAAATGAGAGATCACGTGTGAAACCTGTTCTGTAAAACATTCTAATTAAGAGAAAGCAATACAGTGAACTAGATGAGCAGCAGCACGTTCAGCGCCTAGTAGTCAAACAGTTTCATCCTTGATGAAAAACGGCAGATTCTCCGAGACAGTTCTTTTGGGTTCGACCAGTTACGTTGGAAAGACACGTGTAGCCAAGTAACCAATACACAATGCTGTTTGACAATACTGATGGTACTCACATGGTGTTAAGTACTCATCTGCAGGTTCACACATTTAAGTTTGCATGTGAAATGTAGATATATCTCGGTGACGAGTAGAATACCTCGGAGACGAGTAGAATATCTCGGTGACGAGTATAATATGGAGGTGACGGGTAGAATATGGAGGTGACAAGGAAGTGAACAGTATCGATCCAGGCAAGCGTTTGTTTCACGCTGCGAGTCTGGGCCAAACATTCCAGTGATCAACAATTTGAGCAACGATCGACACAACTAGGATGCGATGACATGCACCAATCAAGTCAGCAAGCCCACCACTCGATCGATACCATTAAACACCTCTTACGACAAACCTGGGTTACCGAAGACCAAATCTAGCCGGACGGTCAGTGATTTCTAGGCACGTAAGATGATCATACGATGGCATACGATCAACCAGATGAACACCGGAAAAGGTGTCGCCACTTACCGGTTGTTGAGGTACCACTGAGGAACTGCATGCCGATTGACGTTTAGAGGATTTAAGGTCGAAACATGTTTATGTCGTGTTGTTTAGTGGCTTCACGACAGTGTTGCACGTGACCCCTAGACATTACATCATGTGCTGCCATTAATAACACCCATGTTGTGTTCTATGTATTTAACGATAATAGTGCACTTTCACAATGCGCACATGCAGCATGCTCAAGGCGTGTAACGTATTTCTTTACCCCATAACCGCTTGTTGTCCCACGAAGGATGCTGGTTCATGGATATTTGTTTTACCGAATACAAAAAAACTGTCATTCAAAATCTCCTTCAAGTAAGATAATGTAATACTTGGGCATTGTTGTGACCATCATTAATTACATAGTAGTATAGGGAATGGGGGTTCTGGCTCACTTTCAAGAAATGTCTCTACAAAGCCTTATTTACTAAATAAGGCTTTGGTTGGGCCATTAGATCTTGCTACTATTACCCCTACTACAAAAAAGTTGGCGGTAATTACTGTGCCTTGGTAGGAGGTAATACTGTGCCGTACGGTACGATCAATAATTCTTCTCTTACAAAACCCCTACCCGGCCCATCCCTCAAGTAGTACAAGTTAGGTTCGTCGGCTTTCATATCCACTTTATCTATGTTGTAAGTTTTGACTGACCATATAGGATCGGTGGCTCGCTTACGGCTATCGCCCTCGTGTTCCCCCGGCTGGTATAGATACCTCACTTTGGCGCCCTATGTCACGTTTATATCGATGAAACAGTTTAACGTGAACCGCCTACGATCTCTTTGGTGTTCATAATAAAGGCTTGCTGGGCTTTTTGTATTCCCTGTTCTATGTACTTTTTTTTCTCGTCCTCGCTGATAGCAGACTTACGAGACTTGGATCGAATATCTTGTTTCATTTCGTTATATTTTTTGAGTTCAGATAGGATTGAACGAAACTCCTCTTCTGAGATTTTACTGTCAGAGAGTGCCGTGGAAATACGCTCACTAACTGTGTTCAGCTTTGCTTCGGCCAGAACCCTGATCTCGTCGTGTTTCAATGCCTTACGATGCAGTCTGCGTGATACCAACTTAAGCGTCAACCCTAACACCCCCGCTATCCCAGCTGTTATTTCAAAACCTAGCACTATAGGTGCAGCCACGATGGTGGTTAACAACCCAACGCCTGCCGCCCCTAGTCCCATGCTGGTTGTAATAAGGATAGTGTCAGCCCCGTCTACGATATTGAAAGCTCTATTATATTTTTTACATAGTGCTTTCCGCGTGTCACGGTCTTGTTCTAGTTGGCGTTTCACATCACATAACTGCCTCAAACGGAACCCATCTACGGTTTCCAGCGTCTTCGCTACTTCCTCTACGACTGGGTACAGACCCATCCTATAATATATATTTTGAAAGATTTTTTAATTGGGTTTCAATTAAAAGTCTATCAATGAATTTGAAGTCTACAAGTTCTAGACCACTAGTCAGGGAAATAGGTGAGAGGTAAATAAAATTTCTTGTTGTAATATAAACCCCACTGAGGCTTATTAAGTAGTTTATAGGACCCCCGTGGGTATCCTGTTGTATAACAATACGACAATATTGGTTTATGTGTTCTTTAGCCCAGTGTATTGACACCCCGGGTAAAATTTGGTGTGATATTGGGAGGGTTCTATAGAAAGACGTAAAGAAGACTTCTATGATGAGGGTGGAAGGGGGAGATATTCTATCAAGATCACTGCTAAATTTTAATTTATTGTCTGGATGAGCCCTTAACCCATTTTTTTCGTAACTAATAGATTCTGTGTTTACTAATGTATTCTCCGGAATGAAATCCCCGGGCCAGATACCGTTGTTCCTAATCTTAGAGATATACCCATTATTTAATATTATATTAGGTGAGGTGGGTGTTAAGTTGATCAGCCATTTAGGTTTTTTAAAATCTGGTAACGGCACCCGTCTGTACACGTTGTCTTTGAAGTGTAGGATGTAGAATTCATCTTCCTCACCAGGCTGATCGAATCCCTCTGTATCTCCCAGGTCGTTAAGTGTAGTGTTGGGATGATGACTGGTCATTATTATACTATTATGATATAATTTCCAACTGGTTTTCTGATAATAATTCAGGGGTTAACTTAATACCCATGAAGTGTATGTTGTCAGGCAGGAATATATTGATTAATGATATCTTGTTTTCCACGATCACGTTGACCCCCTGCAGACTGGTCTTGGAGTCGACACCCACCCGCACGTAAACGTTGCAAACTTGAAACTGGTGTCGTTTCACCCACCCGAGTTTGATCCCCTTCACGATCTCGACATCATTCCCCGATGGTTCCCCTAGGTAGACTTTGATGAACAATGTTGAGTTTGCCGGTAGATCCTCTAGTATCTTGACCACGCCTTCGAATTCAGACACCAACTGTAATTTCACGTTTTGCATGGCCGGTTTACTCGATAGCATGTGGGCTGCCATAGTGTTGACTGGGCTGACGACTATACTACGTCTCTGAGTTGGGACGTAAGCCACGAGCAGGGTTCCATTGTTCACGACTTTGTTTAGGTGGTTGTCTTTGTTATCCGTGAACACGTAAGGGGAGACGAGTTTAATATTGAGAAACCATTTGTTATCGGGTAACAACACCCACTTGTCATCTTCGGTGAAGACGAGCATATATGGTTTGTTTTTGGCGACGGTAGTGCTCTCAACATCGTCTAAGTCGAACAGTTTACCACCGAACGATGGGTATATTACCCAATTATTATCACCGATGTTGACAAGGGAGTACTTAGTGTTTACTGTTGCTCTTGTGGTATCTATCATATCACTTAGGGTTCCACCGGAGGGGATTTCAACGCGTTTGTAAATGTTGTTTTTCAGTTGCAAGGCATACGATTTACCATCTACTCCGGGAGCGTCGAAACCGCGTGTGTCTCCGAGGTCGGAGATCCCGATATTGACGCATTTTTTCACTCCGGGCCCTTGTGCGCTGGTCATGTTACGTGAAGCGTTAAGCTGAGGTATCCTATATTTACAGGATTATGATTTATATCTAACACCGATATTGTCAGCTCAGGTATGTTGCCCTGGGTTAATCTCTTATACTGCCGTGGTGAAAACGACTCGGTTCTACCGTCGTTGAATTTCTCAGTTTTCACCGGCACTGCTCTCAATATAGTGGAAGGGTGGCCTCCTTGAATGTTATACGTTGTGCTCACCTGACCGAGATGAATGTACAGCTCTCGGTACGGTACTAGGTCGGGTAACTTCGTACCTGTGACGGTTGTTGTTGGTTTTATCTCGTCAGGAGACATACCGAGCATCCTTGCTAATGGTCGGCCGAGCCTCAAAGGGTTTATTCCATTGTTGATTAACACCACTGTACCGTTTGAGTCGTTCATCTTGAGTTCGGCTCCCAGGGGTTTGAAGACCTCATCGTTTAGAGAGCACACGCTGTAGTAGCCGTCAGTTATCTGGCTGCGAGTTCCACTGACGAACAGCTTATTGTTGCTGCAGGAAATAAGTGCTCCTCTTCCTCAAGATAAAGCGTGGAGTATGACGAATAACCCCTATGATAGACGCGCTTATGAACGTATTTGTGGGGAGTTTGAGATTCCAACGAATAAAGACTTTCGCCTTCCTGGTGTGAACCATGGTCTCGGTATAGTTCTCGTGTACTTCTACAGGTCCGGAAAATATTATGCCGGTTCTAAAGATGGTTCATACAACCCAAACCGGCATACATTTACAGGCCCCACAACGAATGAAAAGATCCATGTCAGCTGTATAAAGCAAACCAGTCCTGATGCAGCCACAGCCTGGACTAAAATGATCTCAAAAACATCGAAAGGATTCACTCGTGCTGGTACAATACGCTTGAACGACTCGATTCGAACGTACGTGTGGGCGCTGTTGGGTGCGCAGTCGATGACGCGTTCTAACATCCTCGGTAAGGGAACTGCTTACGACGCTCAGACACAATTCGTTTCCAACGTTGAGGATGCTATCAATTCTCCAGTTGATCTCCCGAGGGCTATCAACCGTTACCAAAACGTGTTAGAATACGCCAGATCGAAAGTCAATTACGTGTTCGGCGTGGGGTTGTACATGGCTCCGAGTGATATGCAACTGAGAATAAAAAAAGTGGTGGGTTATAACAACGAAATAGTCATAGCCACGAAGGATCAAAAGTTGGGTATCAACCCCGATATTAACACCCCACATATCCCACACATCCCACCACGTGAAAAGGGTATAGTGGCGCCACCTCCGGAGTCTAAAGTTCAACCAACACCACAGGAGGTGGCCCCTCATATGCAGGCCTCCTATCAGCAGCATATCGATAATAAAACAGCCCTAGTGGTTGGTGGGGTAGCTTTGGGGCTTATTTGGTTAAAGATTTCTTAGCCGCTACGTACACCAGACCCGCCACGGCGACGATGGCTGCCCACAGGTTTTGACTGAGCCACATGGCAGTTTTAGACAGAGCGCTCAACAACCACGAGACGATGCTACCCAGGATGCCGGGAAGGGCTTCGGCGGCTTTACCAGCCAGTTTAGCTAGGCCTTCCCCGAGTTTTTTAATCCAGTCTTTAACACCACCGCCAGGGGGTGTGGGGGTAACTCCCCCACCGGCAGGCCCCACAGGGGTTCCCCCCGTCAGTGACACCACGAGGGTTGATATAATGAAACCCAATGCAGTCAGAATGCTGGCGATGGTGATCCCTTGCTCCCGGAACAATATCTGAATCCTGTTGGCTAAAGTTGTATCCTCGTTCAGTATTCTATCGATTGTTTCCCGAATACGACTGATCTGGGATCGAAGCTGTTCACGATTCGAGGAAGCGGATTCCAATCGTGTACGTCTCTCGTCTTCTAAATCACGTAGTCGTTCATTGATACGACGCTTCATATCATCGTTTTCAGTTTCGTTGAGTTTGGTTTTTTCCCTAGCGATGTGCTCGTCGATTTCGTTCAGTTTCCCCATGTTGTTCACGAGTTCTCCACGCACGCGTTTCACGGCTTCGTCTAAGCCGCGCAGTTCCCTTACCGGAAAGTCAAACCCCGGTAACGGTTTGTCCCAGTAGGTGCTCAACAGTTTTTCTATGCTGTCTGAGGCTTCTGTAGCACGCTGTGGTGTCATTTCATCTCTAGTGGTGAGGTGGGATCTGGTAGCTTGCAGATCTTCTTTAACGGCCTTAGGTATTGCACCACCGTAATCATTCATGTTTAGATTTTTACGGATAAATTCAACACCATAGCGGCTGGCTAGAGTTGACAAGGCCAGTGGTTTTTTATTGCTCTTGTTAAAGAGGTCAACCCCTGGGTCAGACTTAAGGCGTAGAACACCCTTTGTATCAATAAAAAAATCCTTATGGTATCGACCCTGTGGTTCAACGTAGTTTTTATCTCTTCTTAAACTTTCGAAATAATCATTTACCGTTGTTTCCAAGAGTTCTTGGTTCAATGGTGAACTAGTAAATGAGGTCTCCTGCTCATCATATGCCTGGGCACTAGCGCCCGGCATCTCATCCATAGGTATGTCTTCATCCATTAGTATTAAAAATATATTTCTTTTATATAACAATGTACGGTAGAAAATTAGATCCTTTCAGAAAATTGAGAGAGCCATTAGGAGCCAGAGCCGTGCGACAGTCGGTGACCATCACCAATAATCCCAGCAAGATAGACCAGAATCAAACTCTGCTGGTTAGATTTCCAAACCTTGGTGAGAATGACCTCATTGTACCAGGCACTGTTCGACTGGCGTTCAATATCACGTTGACCTCCGGCAACGACAAACGCGAGCTAGTGCGGAACGTGGGTCGAGCTATCATCAAGAAAATGACCGTCAAGATCAGCGGTAACGAGGTGCTGAGCATCGACGACAGCGACGTGTTTCACTGCTACAAAGATCTCTGGAAAAGCGATGGAGAACGAGTCAATGATGTGTACCAGGGTATCAGCAAATCAACCCGGGCGCGCATAGGGTATGTCTTCACGCAAGACCAACAAGACAAGCTATCGGCCGGTGAAAAGGCCATCGCTCTAGCATACGGGAATCGATTCTGCGTGCCGCTCGACTTCGAGTTGCTCACGGGACACGCGCCGTTTTACCAGGCCGCGCTGGGTGATAGGCTTGAATACGAGCTCACGTTTAACGACTATAGCAAAGTAGTGCGTACGCCGAACGGTGATGAGGCCAGTTATGCCATAGACAACATCTCTCTGGAGTTCGACATGGTCACTAGCCCGGAGCTGGCCAGGCAGGTTCGAAGTCAGTACTCTGGGAAGATGGCTATCCTATACGATCGCGTACTGAGACATAGATCAGTCGTGCGAGATAAGAGCGACACTGTGTGGAATATCAACCTGAACGTGCCGGCGAGATCGATGAAAGGTATCCTGGTCGTCCCCGTGGAGGATTACGAGCCATTCCAGAGGGACAGCGAGAAGTTTTTCAACCCCGAGATTGAAAAGGTGGAAGTGACCATCGAGGGCGTGCCCAACCAGCTGTTCAGTCATGGTATGAGACCACACCAGCAGTGGGATGAGATAAAAAAGCTACCAGTGGGGGATTACATAACAAAGGACCTGGACCTAAGCTCCGTGCAGATCGGTGAATACCTGACCACCAAGTACGCCCTATGGTTGGACATGCGATCCACGGATGATGATAAACTGCACGGTAGCGGGCGCCGTATAGATAACGGCAGCGAAGGGATAACCATCCAGATTACTAAGAAGGCTCAAACCGCTGGTAAGTTGAAATTATATCTGTACGTTATTATGGACGCGCAACTTAATATAGACAATGGGAGATTCGTGCAAGCCATCTACTGATGGGGGAGACCCCCACACCCCCCAGGGGTACCCACAACTACCCACTGACCCACACTGCGCTATCATATGCGGGCAGACTGGCTGTGGGAAGACCGTTTTCGTGTTGGATATGTTGGAGGGTTACTACAAGGATGTGTTCGATAACATCGTTATCATGTGCCCTACTCTGGGTATGAATAAAACGTACGCGCGACCTTGGGTAATGACGGACCCGGACGTACACAAAATCGACCCTGGAACACGCCTGCAGGACTGGTTGAAAGCTCTTCACGAGAAATTTAAAGGGGAACCGACGCTGTTTTTACTGGACGACTGCAGCGCTAATCGCGAGATAACAAAAAAGAGAGACATGCTATCGTACCTGGCCTTCTCCGGCCGGCATGCAAATCACAGCGTCTGGGTGCTAACGCAGAAGTTCAACTCGGTGTTGAAAGACCTCAGGGAGCAGACGCGATGGGTGGCCTTATTTCACTGCAAGGATAGGGATTCGTTCGAGGAGTGTTTGAGAGAGAACGATGTGATGAGTAAATTAGAACGGGAACGGGTGAAGAAACAGCTCGCTGAAACTAAACACGCTAAGCTCGTTCTAAAGACCGACCAACCAGTAGCATATATAGTATGCTAAGCAAAGCTAAGCAAAGCTAAGCAAAGCTAAGCAAAGCTAAGCATATAGCTATGATATTTGAAGTATTTGTCGTGTGCAACTTAACTTTCATTTCTCTGTGTTTTGTCTGCATCGGGTATTATATAGTTAAAACTAAATCTTACTTGTTATATTATAAGATGGAGTGTGAGGAATTGCTCGAACAATTGTCGTTGGAGGGTTCCCCCACTGGGGATTCCCCCAAGCGAGAGAAACTGGTGGCGTTGGCTGTTGGAGGCAAAGCCAAACATTACTTTGGAGACTACACCCCGGATAAAATTCACAAAATGTCAGCCGAAGAAATCGATAAGCTGTACGCTAGATACGAGTCCCGGCTCGGAGCAGAAATGACAAAGACAATAGGATCGGCTATGACCCAGATATACACCGGTATTGTATCACACTTCCTTCCCATTCCACCAGAGCGCCGACTTTACCTGTGGGAAGACCTCGAGAAAGACCCTTTTATCGAACACGCCGTGAGCTCTATCAGCTGCGGGTTGTACCACAAATATGGTATGTTGTTGGCTCCAGTGACGGCGGCGATTATCACGGCAAAACATTGTCAATTTGAGAGAAAGAATAATAATAATAGTATAGATGGATGCTGCACAGGAAACCCCAGTGGGGGTACCCCCCACACCCCAAACTGTGAGTCCCGAGGTGACGGAACCAGTGACGGTGGAGACCACTTCAACAGTAACCAGACAGAAGAATCCTAAGAGAGTAGCTGCCGGTAAAAAACGGTGGTGTAACCAACATAAAGTGACCAACCCAACCCGACTGTTGTTGGCTGTAGGTGTAACTGCTGCCTTGGCTATCTCGTGGTTATATACACGTGATGGAAACCCTCACCGTGAGGTGGTACCTGAGGTGGTACCCCCCACAGTGGGGGTTACCCCCACCGTCGACCCGCATATCATGTTATAATTTTCATATTTTATATCATATACATAATGTCTGAGGGGAAAACGTTCGTCAACGACGCATACCACGCCACAGTGGTCGCCAGTTTAGCAGTAGGGTACGCTCGGTTGACTAAAATGGTGCTTAAACAACCAACTATCAAGCTAGATTTCAACCTGCAGGATATGGGTATGCTCATAATGAACCTTGGTATGGCGATGGCCACAAAAGACATCCTAGTAAAACAAGGAATAATACCTGATAATATAATGAAATAAATATAGGGATGGCCACGATAGCTATGATGGTCGGTGGGGCGTTAGTGAATGCCCTGGCATTTTCCGGGAGTAATTTCCTCTTCTCGAAACTACGAGATGATCACGCGGCTGAAATACAGGAAGAAAGGAAGCGACACGATCTCGCTACTGAGAAATTACAAAGAGCACAGGACGAGTACGTTAAAAAACGCCTCCAGAGGATCGATTTTATTAACGAACAACTCAAGCGTGAAAACCATGCCATTAAAACATTCTACGATGTCGATGAAGCAATGAAAGAATACTACCTACTAACTGGTAAACAACTGGAACCGCTCAATGAACCCACACTCGCTCAGTACTACACACCATCCAAGGGACAAATGAATCGTGAACTGGGCTTCATAGTGTTGGGTATAGCAGCTACTGCGTTGGTTGCGAAGCAATTAAACTAAAATACCTATATAAGTAAACATGAGACCCGCTCCATACCGATGTGAATATATACTTATGGGGAAGACCGAGGCCTGTGGTAGGAAATGCAGGAATCAGGGGTTCTGTTGTTTCCATATGGGAAGTCCTAACTACACGTGTTCTGTGTGTGGTATCGGGGTTAAAGGGCACTACTGTTTATGTAAAGCTCACGGAGCGAACGTAGTCAGACATCAACTCATATACGAGAATAAAAAAGGCTACATAAAAGAACGTAGGCGACTGCTCAAGATAGCCACTTAAGAGTTACTGTGAACCAATTAGAGATTATACACACCTACGTATAGCTATGTCTGCGGAAAGTGTGATTAAAAACATATTCAAATATGAACTGGCTTTATGGGGAAGCTTCAGATTTAAGATAATATTGGACGTGGTATGGATTAAAGAGGGGTTTAAGTATACTCACCCCTTCGAATGGGAGCGGGATATCGCGACTCAATACCATATAGAACGTTTTTCAAGTCTAAGTGAATACTATAACCAAGGCGAGTGCTGGATTGAAACAGCCACACTATATATTTTACCAGGTACGTGGGACGATTTGACAGAATTACTAGAATTGGACCCGGCTGCCCGAGTTTGGCCTCTTCTGGATTGAAATATTTTTTAATAAGGTTACTGTGAACCAATTAGACATTAGTTCTCTTAGGTGTAAACACGATGTCTACTGTAAGCGAGCTCAAGAGGGTCGCAAAACAGAGAGGTGTTATCGGGTATTCTAGAATGCGGAAGTCAGCATTGTTGAGATTACTAGGTTTAGAAGCCCCTCCTACGGTAAAACAATTAAAAGCTCAAGCGAAACAGCTTGGGCACACGGGTTATTCAAACCTGGGGAGAGCCGGGTTAACCGCATTGTTATCACATGCCCCCGTAGCAAAACCTCCCACTGTAAAACAACTGAAAGCCGAGGCACACGATTTGGGTTTAGGCGGGTATTCCCGTATGAGAAAACCACAGCTTGTAGAATTATTACGACAGAATAGAGCTATTGACCTACAGTTCGTGCGCACTGAGCGCGCTGTAGGTAACTATTTGAGAGGTTGGCGCATGCACGTTGATAGAAACATAGACATTACAGATATCAAGCCTCTGATAGCTGATAAGGTCAACCAGGAACTAAATAACCTAGGAAGTATCAAGTTTCAGATCACAGTGAAAATGTCGCTCGATAAGCAGGTTGGGAGTACCACTGAGTATATTCAGCCTTACTTCCGAGGTCAACAAGAGGTCGTCACACATGCAGAGACCATTGACGCATCAATCGATACAAGTTTTCAGCAGATACGAGAATACCTAGAACGCTACACACACTTGGGGTCCGGGTGGGCTGTAGATAAAATCGATAATGTCTATCTAGACATAGCTAACTACGTGCCGTTCAGAGGCGGGTCATACCTAGCCTTACCTCCCTACTATAGAAACAAACATGCCATAGTAAACGTTAAGAATAGAGGAAACGATTGCCTGAGGTTAGCTATCAGGTCAGCCTTATTTCCAGCTGGCAAGAATTCAGATAGGCTTTCTAGCTATCCCCAAGATGATGGGCTTAATTGGGATGGTATAGATGAACCCACCCCAATATCCCAGATCACTAAAGTAGAAAAACAGAACAATCTGGCTATAAATGTCTTTGGGCACGAAGGCAACACAACAATAGTACACAGGGTCAGCCCGGTGAAGGATCGTCAAGTTATCAATATATTCATGATCCAGCGAGGTGAAAAGTATCACTACACATGGATAAAACATCTCAGCCGGTTGTTGCACGACCAATCAGCACACAGAGAAAAGACCCACTTCTGTGAACGATGCCTACACGGTTTCAGTCGAGCTGATTTATTAGAATCCCACCGGGATGATTGTCAAGGTGTGGGGCAGACGGCCATACGAGTCGACATGCCTAAGGAAGGTGAAAATATCCTAAAATTCAGTAACCACAAGAACCAAATGTCTGTACCTTATATTATATACGCCGACTTCGAAGCCTTAGTTGTGGGTGGGGATTCCCCCACACCCCCTAGTGGGGGTAGCTTCACCCACAAGACACAAGAGCATAAAGCCTGTTCGTTTGGATACATTATCGTCCGTTGTGACGGGGAAACGAAAGCTCCGGTAGTGTATAGGGGGCCTGACGCGGCTGAAATGTTTCTAAAGTGTTTGCAGGAGGAAGAAAAAATTATTAGGAATGCATTGTATAGAATCGCTCCCATGCGTATGACCCGAGCCGACAGGCTAGCTCACGCTAGTAGCACTAACTGTCACGTGTGTGAATCACCACTTAACGGTGATTCGGTGAGAGATCACTGTCACATAACTGGTAAGTATAGAGGCGCCACTCACAACGCGTGCAACCTCAAGCTTAAAATCAACCCTAAGACAATAAACATCCCCGTTGTCTTTCACAACTTGAGAGGGTACGACTCACACTTGATCATGCAGGCCATCGCGAAAATCGATGGTAATATAACGTGCATCCCCAACAACATGGAGAGATACATCTCCTTCAGCTTAAACGGACTTAGGTTCATTGACTCGTTTCAGTTCCTCCTGTCGTCACTCGACAGTCTGGTCAAGGCCAACAATACCTTCCCTATCACCGATCGATACACAGACGCCGAGACTAGACCCCTGCTTATGAGGAAGGGTGTGTACCCCTATGAGTACATAGATAGTTGGGCCAAGTTCACCGAGACCAGACTACCCCCTATTGACTGCTTTTATAGCAAGCTGAATGAGGCGTCCGTCTCACGAGATGATTACTCGCACGCGACTAACGTATGGAATAAACTGGGTTGTAAGAACCTGGGTGATTATCACGACCTGTACTTGAGGACAGATGTACTGCTGTTAGCCGACGTGTTTGAAACGTTTCGGCGGACCTGTTAAAAGCAGTATAAACTCGACCCCGCATGGTATTACACCAGCCCAGGTCTGTCGTGGGACGCCTTGCTTAAAAAGACCGGAGTTAATTTGGAATTGCTCACAGATTACGACATGCACCTATTCATTGAGAAAGGCTTGCGAGGTGGGATTTCCATGGCATCCAAACGATACGCGAAAGCAAATAATCAATACGTGAAAGGTTACGATCCTAACAAACCAACCAATCACATTCTATACCTCGACGCAAACAACCTGTACGGCTGGGCCATGAGTCAGTATCTACCTACAGGGGGATTCGAATGGGTACCCCACGTTGATGTTATGGGGGTTGCACCAGATTCGAACAAAGGGTATATCCTCGAAGTTGACTTAGAGTATCCCAAGGAATTACACACATCGCACAACAGCTATCCCCTTGCACCCGAACGTATGAGGGTTAACACAGACTGGATGTCTGAGTACCAACATAACTTGTCAGGTGGTCGTGTGACAGACGTTGAAAAACTCGTGCCTAACTTAATGAATAAGACCAAGTACATCGTTCACTATCGCAACCTACAGCTGTACCTGTCGTTGGGTATGAGGCTGACCAAAATACACAGGGTGCTCATGTTCGACCAGAGCCCATGGATGGAGCCCTACATCAGAATGAACACAGACCTACGAAAAAAAGCCACCAGTGATTTTGAGAAAAATCTCTACAAGCTCATGAACAACTCGGTGTTTGGTAAGACTATGGAGAACCTGAGGAAACGCGTGACCGTGAAGCTGGTTAGATCTAGTGAGGAAGACAAGCTCAGGAAATTGATAGCCAATCCGGCATTCAACCGTAGTAAGATATTCACAGACAACCTGGTTGCCCTACACATGAAGAAAAGCCACATAAAATTCAACCGGCCTGTTTACGTGGGGATGAGCATCCTCGATTTATCCAAACACCTGATGTACGACTTTTACTACAACGAGCTCAAGAAACAGTACGGCGACAGGTGTGAAGTGCTGTACACTGACACGGATTCCCTGCTGATGGATATTCGAACCGAGGACGTGTACGAGGACATGAAGAAACACCTCGATTTATACGACACCAGCGACTACCCTAAGACCCATACCCTACACAGTACGGTAAATAAAAAGGTCCTAGGTAAGATGAAGGACGAGTGTGCTGGCACGCCCATAGCCGAGTACATAGGTTTGAGACCTAAGATGTACTCCATACTGAAAGCCGACAATAGTGAGATCCGGAAGGCTAAGGGGGTTAAGAAGTATGTGGTGAAACAACACATCAAACACGCCAGATTCAAGGAAGCCCTGTTCAAGACCCGTACCTTTAGACATAAAATGAACACACTTAGAAGTGATGGACATAAGATATACGGACTGACTATAAACAAGACGTCCCTGTCGCCTATGGACACGAAACGTTGGATAGCTATTGATGGTATAAACACATACGCGTATGGACATGAAAAAATTTGAGGCTATTTACTACAGCCCGCGTGGGTACTGGAAAGGAGCTAGCGCAGTAGATAAGCTAGCTAAACTAGCGCGAGTGCCCCCGGAGGAAGCCAAAGCGTGGCTTGAAAAACAAGCCCTGTGGCAAATCTATTTGCCGGCACCACGCTACGTGCCTAGAAGGAGGTTCGGTATTAACATACCTAATAGCGTTCACCAGGCAGACCTACTGTTCCTACCCCACGACAAGAGGTACAAGTATGCCTTAACCGTAGTGGACGTAGCCAGTCGTTACAAGGAAGCCGAACCCTTGACCACGAAAGATTCGGCCCAGGTAGCCAGAGGATTCGAACGCATATACAAACGCAGTCCGCTGACGTGGCCAACAGAGCTGCAAGTTGACCCCGGACGGGAGTTCATGGGTGCCGTGTCACAACTGCTAGCCAAACACGATACAAAGGTCAGGCGTGGCACGGCCGGAGCCCATCGCAGCCAAGCCATAGTTGAGAGATTTAATAGGACTTTGGCTGAGCGCTTGTTCGGCTATCAGTATGCTAGGGAGATGGCCACCCCTGGAAAACGATCGACTGAATGGGTCACGAGGTTACCCAAGGTGGTGTCGGCAATCAACCATGAAGTCACCCGTCTCACCGGTAAGAAACCGGCAGACGCTATCAAACTAAAATCAATAGTTGCAGAGTCGGCCGCTCCATTGCGTGGGAAGGAGAAACAGATACCAGATAGGGCCTTAGTGAGGTATCTATACCAGCCGGGGGAACACGAGGGCGATAGCCGTAAGCGAGCCACCGATCCTATATGGTCAGTCAAAACTTACAACATAGATAAAGTGGATATGAAAGCCGACGAACCTAACTTGTACTACTTGAGGGATGGGCCGGGTAGGGGTTTTGTAAGAGAAGAATTATTGATCGTACCGTACGGCACAGTATTACCTCCTACCAAGGCACAGTAATTACCGCCAACTTTTTTGTAGTAGGGGTAATAGTAGCAAGATCTAATGGCCCAACCAAAGCCTTATTTAGTAAATAAGGCTTTGTAGAGACATTTCTTGAAAGTGAGCCAGAACCCCCATTCCCTATACTACTTACATAACCTCCTTAACATATCTCTGTCAGTGTGACTTATTACCCATGCGTTTAACCCTCACGCTATTCCTGTTTACAAACTGTGCAAGATAGGGGATAGAATAGATAGAATTTTGCATGATTAATAAAATCTCACTCTATAGTCTTGTGATTAAAACTATGTTTAAGTCAGGTCGTTCAGCACAACATTTTGTTTCTGTAGCCATCAATTACTTTAAAATAAAAGATGAAATAAAATAGGTTTCTTCCAGGCTTCCCACTTTTACATCCTGGTAGATCCATATTATCCTGCACACAGATCACGTTTTTGATAATCTGTGTCCATTTTGAACTTCCTGGGGAGTATACAGGCCTGTGCAGATTGGTGTCCAACTGGTCACTGACAGTTACTTCACATGGTACCACATGGCGGCACAGCTTGAAGTAGTAACAATGACAAGGCAAGGGTATCCATGGGATAGAATACAAAACAGCGCAGTTCTCTGTATGCTTCTGACACTGTTAAGCCCATGTTGAAACAGGTGTACGCAAGAGTACGTTGTCGGTCAAATAAAATGGTATTTATAGGCGCGTTTACATGGCAGGGCTTCTATTACAGAAAATAACGACTGTTTTTCAAATTCATTCCGAGTGTCACGTAGTTTTTGTCAGAGAATTGAAGACCATAGTTAAGCACAGTGTATTCTACAAATCGATCAAGACATAGCTGTGACCTGTCCGTGAAAAAAATTATGCAAGGTAAATGATCCTCAGAAACAGTTTCAATTTGGTATAAAGAATAAACTTTTGTTTTGAATATTTACTGAATACTATTTTATTTGTTTAATGCTGCACTCAGTAATACTCCGACTTTATGGCGGAAGCATAGCAAGATGTATTTGGTACAGTTGGAAAGCTTGGAATCTCAAGTTTCCCAGCCGCCAACGTTGCCAGATTTAAACGTGTCATGCAATATTTCACTTAGGGGCATTTCCGTGATAATACTGTCTTTTTTTTCAGAGACCAAGACTGCTGTGTAGAGGCAGATAGCTATGAACAGTGATTTGAAAAGTATACAGGTGTGGGATTGAAAGACGAGTCCTGTTCGTTGTCATTATTCTTGTCGAACATGTCCTGTCTTGCCTCGCTATAGCGAACTCGTTTTATAATGAAGAGATCGAAGATGCACGGTAGTGTATGTGTGCAGAGAACCTGTAATGCTTTGATGCTTGAATACCGCGATGTCCTTTCTCAACCAGCAAGAAATGCTACAGCTGACAAGCCCAGGTATAAGAATTAAATGCAGCCTCATTGAAAGAGGCCGATCACATCACAGTTGGGAACGCAAAATCAGTGAAATATTGTGAACATCGTGCACGTGTAGCCAATTACCAGTGGCTCTGTAGTGACCTTTTCAACATTGAATGTAAATTTAATAATCAAATCGGCGATATAGATTTTAACGCCGCTTTGTCCAGTATGCCGATGATATCAAAGCGTGTGGGCTCAGTGTGGCAGGAAATCCCGAAGTAATGACTTTCATCACTATTATGAAGCTGCTGAATGCCGCTGATGAAGCCACATACTCAGGGCGGGCTGGGACTCGAACTCACGATTGTAAGTTCTTGTACATCCAAAGTACGTAACTCAAAGCTATTGCCGTGCTTTAGGCGACAGTTACCTTTGGTCCCGTACTTTGTGAGTTAGTGAGTGAGTTTCACGCCGCATTCAGTATTAATCCAGCTACATGGTGGCGGTCTGTAAATACTCGAGTCTGGACCAGACAAACCAGTAAACAACAGCAAGGGCATTGATCTGTATTTTGTAAAGTATACCAATGAACCAATGATTTAGTTCACGATAATGACATTGTTACAACTTGAATATACGTTCATGTGATATGCAGTAATTCACGCTTATAACGAACTGTCGTCTAACACGCTGATGGACATGACTAAATGCCTTTTGTGCTTTCCGACTACCTGCTAGATGTGAAACCTCACTTCTCTACAACTCAAAACATGCACCTGCTGTTGTTTTATGCCGCTGCAGGCAACATCTCGGTTTTAATTACTGTGTGTCTGTAATCGGGGCCCTTGACAGGTCGGTACAACAATGTACGCCATCTAGACAACGTTACAAACAGAACAGTTCAACACTGACACCACACATTAAACTTCGGCTTCAGTGCATCATCCAAGTTGTGAACGTACCCTATCATTGGCTGGTTTACGACCCGAAACGGCTGTTAACCATCCAGTCACAGTATTGCCATGTGCAAGAGAAATACTATGCGGAATAACAATGCATCAGTTGCGTCGGTGGTGTCACGTCCGAAACAAAGCTGTGTTAGCTATAAGGGATTTTGCATACTGAAAACACAAGACAAATGAGGATGCTCTAGTGGCCCTAGATTATATAACAAACAGCAAAAGAGACACAATTTTCGACAAAAATGACTCTATAAAAGTAAGCGTTCATGTTTATGTCTTCTGTTTTAGAAAATGACAAAAAGCCAGAGTTATGTTTCTTTTGCTGGTCAGTATATTATATCCTAAGTAACACTCTACGTTGTTATCGAGATGACACTGACATGAAACTTGCTGCGAGAGTGCGTGAGTGAGTATTGTTTAGCATCCCGTTTAGCAATGTCCCTCGCGTCTTGAATCGAGTACAGGTCTAATTTCGACAAATTAACCACGTTGAGTAGTCTAACACATTTCATATTCATTTGTTTATATATTGTGGTCAACATGGTATTAACTACAGCAACTTCAGAAAGGTTGTTTTGCGTCTGAGCGGATCTCGACTAGTAGACTCTACGAGATGCAATGTTCCTACCTAGCTATGGACTTCATGTGACCATTGGTTCAGGTAGAATGAGTAGGTACCTGGATTTGAGATCATCACACACGTAGAGACAAGTTTAAACCCTCAGAGACTGTCATCATGTTACGTTTTCCTCCCCATATTGGATGACATACCCTTACCTAGAGTAGTATACCGTGATATACCGCATCATACCGTGTGATACCGTGAGATACTGTGATAAAACGTGACATACCGGGACATACCGTAACAAACCGTTCTATGCCGAGGTGTACCATGATATACCGTGAGATATCACCGTGAAACGAAATATACCGTGACGTGAGACATCATGAGATACAGTCAGATACCCTACAGTACCTGTATCTATGTAACTGCGAGGTATTTCCATGTCTTAAATGAGTGTAACAATAGCTCTTCATCTTCGATATTTTATTAGGTATCAAGGCATGTAAAGACAACACAGGATGCTATGGCTTCCATACAATCATATACAATTCACTTGAAGTTGTCGAAGAGGTGATGTACACCATTAATTTACACCTGAGGTATTCAGTATCTGACTTTAATAATGTTATTGTTGACAGAACATTTCAGCTCTGAAAGCGGCAAGTTCAGTGAAGGTGTCCACATCTCATTACTTGGTCAGTGTCCAGGTCACTAACTGTCGTACATGTTCACCATGTTGCTCTGAGCCTCTCGCTGTATCATGGTGTATGTCACTGAAACAGGATACACAGACATCAGTCAGCAGAACACCTCGGGAGTACACCTGCCACCTTTGGGTAGCAACATCTTTTCCATACATTGTGCGCCCTACTGTTGACTAAGGGGAACACTTGGGGATAAATGTAGATGGGTGAGCGAAGGGCGGGGGAGGGTCAGGAATAATCCAATCAACAAACCCGCGGCATTTCGCTATGCAGTGGGCGGTGAAGTACCCTAATGGTCATATCGTTCGCTTGTCACGCGGAAGCTCCGATTACCCACATTGCTACAATGTGTAAAGTCTGTATCATTTCTGATGTTCCTTGCCGTGATATTGCTGGAATATTGTTAAAAAGAAGCGTAAAACTAAACTCGCTGTACATAGTTGCGACCCTTATGTACGTAAGACACCTATGTTACTCGGTTCGAATCCATGCCTATCCAGATCATGTTTGTAGAATTTATCAGCATCATAAACGTTGTCCGTAGTCCATCAAAAACAGTCAACGTCTGAATACATCGGTCGGACTTCACATTTACAGAAATCTCACTACCATCATTTAACTGGAATATTGCAATCGTCCTCTACAGGGCATTGCTCCGACATGATAGTATGACATCTAACGCCACTAGATGAAATACTAATACTGAGGGTATGTCAAAGTCATCTGATAATCATGTGTTTTTATATAGGGATCACTCTTATAAGGCTTTTTTCTTGTGACAGTACACGTTGAATTATTCTCATCACTATAAACAAACATTCAACCGAAAATGCATTAACTGACAGGTTTTTCCATGAAGACCTTACCTCCCTGGGGGCAGCAGAAGGCCACGTGGTACACCATCTTGCAGGACAGGGAGCCGGGACAAGCGTCGTCATCACAGTCGTAGCTCTTTCCTTTGCGTCCCTTGAGAGAAGCCACGGTTTTGCAGTCTAGAGATTTGGCTGCACTGATGCTGGTCGCAACATCCGCCAATTTCATGACGATGTTCTGCTTGGGCTGCAGTGCAGGCAGAGAGCCGAGAAGGGCGAGTCTGCTTGGGTTGATGGTGTTGGGCTGATTAACTGGGACTAAGTCTAGAGGACCGAACATTGACTTGTGAGGAGCTTTGATCATGTTAACACCAACTCCTCCTGCGGGAGTGTAGATCGGATCGTCCACTGGCTTTGCTGGAGCTGTAGGAGGTATTGCCACTGGTGAAGAGCTGTGAACAGGTCCTGACAACATAGCACGTCCCAACTTTGTGAGACTGTTAGCAGGGGATTGTATTGGGTGCTGACCTGGACCGACTAGCTCCAAAGGTGCTGGTTGACCTACAGGTCGAGCAGCCCCGAAGGGAAGTGGATCTACAGCAGCATATGGCAGGAGCGAGGCAGCTGGAGCCATCAGTGCTTTGAGGAGTGTTGCTACCCGTGTTGCACTGTAGGTTTTACTTGTTTGAGTCGGTGGTAAAGTTGTAGTGAGAACTGAAGCAGCTGTTTGCGTTCTGGTCCGTTGGATTTGGGTGCTCCTAGCTGTAGGTGTTCTAGGCTGCGTCGTCCTTGTTTGAGTATTGGCCAGAGGAGAAACTCCTAGTGCAGATGATCTGGTGACACTTGATCTAGGTAGTGGTGATTGTTGACTGGCCCCAGTTGGCTGACTTTGGCTATTTGTTTGGGTCATGCCAGTTTGAATATTGGCTAGAGGAGATGCTCCCGGTGCTGACGACCCTCTCACGTTTGAAGTACTTAGTGGTGATTGTTGACTGGCACCAGTTGGCTGACTTTGTCTGTTTGTTTGGGTCATGCCAGTTTGAATATTGGCTAGAGGAGATGCTTCTGGTACTGACGACCTTCTCACGTTTGAAGTACCTAGTGGTGTTTGGTGACTGACACCAGCTGGCTGATCTTGTGTGTTAGTAAAATGTCCGACCTGTCCTGTCGGAGTATTTGTCCTCACATGAGTTTGTGCAGCTGGGTACCTGACATCGTGGTGTGGGTTGGCATATAAGGTTGGGAAGGTGTTCCTCAGCAACTGCAGGTATTGTTGATAAGCAGCAAGTGATGTGGTGGGATGGCCGTTAGGATATGTACCGAGACGAACATTTCCTGTGGACCCTTGGTAGGGGGTCACTCCATTCAATATTCCATTTGTATATGAAACTCGCTGTCCGTTTGTGAGCGTGCTACTTTGAACCAGACCCGAAGGTGTCCCAGCATACGTATAGACCATTGGTTGACCGTTAGTATATGTCTGTTGATGACCGACTGCTGTCCTACTAACGGGCATATCGTTTGTATACATCCCGTGATACCGTCCCCCAACTGTCTGCTGCATGGGTGCGCTACCACTAGTAGTTTGTTGTCCAGTGTGATATATCCCGGATGAACCGCTATAGGGGACACCTTGTTGTGTGACTGTACCGTGCCCTGTAGCGGGGGCTCCAGAAGCAGCTTGTCCCGACTGGAGGACAGTAGGTGGCGTGGTGACCGAGAATCCAAGGCACCCTGAAACATTTGACAATCTATGTTATTCAAAATACATAATTGTCGCTGTTTGTCTGTCTGTATGTTGATAAATGGGAGCATTCAATACTGAAACATCTGTCGAATTGGCGACGTATACCTGGAACACTGTAACACATCTCTGTTTAACATTCAACAGCACCGTTCGTATCATGGCATCCGTGTTTTCTATCTATGATCATTGCAGTGTGTTACTGATTTACTATCGCACAACGTGTGTAGCTTTGCTGTATCAATGCGTACTTAAGATACGAACATCGATAATATACGATAATATTACATAAAAAGGATCTGTTGCCAAGACGTGACGAGTATATTCCATCCAGCCACTCCAGTTATTAACTAACTTGCATGCGTTATTCTATGTAAAAAAGTAACAGGACATTATTATGAAATTAATTTAAATTTAAATTACCAGTGTCCTCATTCTGCCTTACACCTTACGACTTAAACTTTAGACGATACTGCGTGTGACATCGGGGACCAGGAAGTCTGATCCTTAAGTCTTAGAGTGTATGGGTGAGTGAGTGAGTATGGATTTACTTCGCTTAAAGCAATATTCCAACAATGTCATGGCATGGGACACCAGAAATGACCTTCACACATTGTACCCATGTGGGAATCGAACCCGGGTGTTCGGTGTGACGAGCGAACGCGTTAAGCACTAGGCTAAGACAAAATGTGACCTTTGAGTCCGAATGTAGCAATACTTCGGTAGTAAGAAGTCACACAAAACACTCCAAATACATTTCAGTAATATTAGTACCAAAGTATTGTCTTTACATCACGGTGATGATGCTCGTGATTGAAGCTATGAACAGGTTGAAATATTTGTTCAGCGAATCCTGATCAGCAAAGGACTGTTACATCACCTCTATATGTGAGTGAGTTTAGTGTTTCATCTCACTCAGCAATGTTCCAACTATATGGCGGCTGTCTGTAAATAATCGAGCCTGGACCAGACAATGATCAACACAATCAGCATCCATTTTTCAAACCAATGACACGTGTCAACCAAGTCAACGAACCAGACTAACAGATCCCGTTAATTACCTCTTACGACAAGCATGGGTTACTGAAGATAAATTCTAATTCGGATCTTCAAGAGTCTCATGGGTCCCTCTATTAACATGAGCATGGATTGAAAATCATATTTGTATTTCAACTACAGAATCGAAGCAATAACAGTACCGATAGTAACGCGTGTACCGTTGGAAACACTAGAACAAGTGTAGGTTGGGCTTACCTGACATAAGCATACATAGAAGCACACTGGATGCGAACACAGGAAAAGATGATGTGAACATTCTGAGAGACTCTGTGATCATGTCGTGCTGTGTAGGGGAGGCATAGCTTTATATACCCCTAAGTGAATCTGCAGCCGTCACCCCCACTGCCCGATAAAGAGGAATGTCCTTCATCTGACCTCCTCAATGTCACACCTGAACATAAACTGATCAAGGGGATAGAAAAAGTGGATGATGATTTTTGAGACGGCATTACCTTTATTGTTGACATTGAAATGTAAGCATAAACGCTCTGACAAAATAATATATTGACTTTGTGATAAATGAACATCGATGACACTGCCTTGACCTGAACAAAGGATACAAAGAACGTAGACACCATGTATGTTATTTGTGATTGAAAGGTGAAGCGTGTGCTCGTAAACACAAGCTTGTTCTTGTATGCAAGTATGTTTTACCGATGTCCATTGCATAACAGCTTTCAGTTTCTGGTTAATTTCGTCATTATTGAATTTATTGTAGTTTAAGACTTGAGAAGGCTGTTGTTTCGTATTGACTTACTTACCGGGAGAGAGCGAGTACCTAGATATATTTGACATAGGGATTTGCTCAAAATGTGTATAAATATTATTCAATAAGCCCGTCACAGGTAGATAGGGACCACCGACATAGTGAAGCTGTGAAGTCTCAAACACAACTAGTATGTCCTTTACCTAGTATTTCCTTTTGTTTCTGCAGCAAACATTTTAATAAAAAAAGATGGTTGTATACTTTCCCTTCCCCTTCCCCGGCAGAGTCTTTTGTCTGCTATAATGTTTCTTCTTCTCTGCGAATTCAGGACCTGGAAACATCGTTCACTGTTGTCGATTAACGCAGTTCAAACAGTTGTCACGTTCACGGATGAAACAACAAACATTTCCATAATCTCTGCTAAAAGCTGCTCCTCTTTATATTTGGGTTTTGATGAATCGAATGGGGATGTTGGGTGTTGGCGGAAAGATTAGTGTTACCGTACCACACAAGAGGCATCCGTGGTGTATGTTATACAGTGTCGAAAAGAAGAGTAAGATAATTTATGGATAAAAACTTCTTGTATTACTATGATGCTAGGTTCCGGTATACGTTCGCATTCTTATACTGTTGTCAAGGATGAGTGAAGTTATAAACAAACTGTTATACCTTTCTTATTATACACCAAATTCTAAAATACCAATCACACGGATCAGATATGCACGTGTTTTGTTTTTGCCTCGCCCAGACGTTGTCGTTGCATATATAGTAATGTTTCTGTATCGTTCCTTTGCACACAGACGAAAATGTACTGTCCACTGCCTAATGACAATATTAAGTGAAGAATCAAGATTGACGTAAGAGACGAGTGACGTCAGATCTGTTGCCATCCCTGGAGAGACATTGTTCCAGTGGTGATAGATGGCGCTCCTAGCTTTCTTTTGATTTTCGATCCAGGTAGTCTTAAATCTCTGGGATTATTGTTTGAAGCGCATGGTGGCCCCGACAAAACAACGACGTTCAAGTAAAGCAGAAAGTCGTTTGTCAGTCTTGCTGTATGAGGCCTTGCGTTATCGTGTGGGTAGACAATGTCACCAGACATAACTGGTCTCAGATCCTTTTCCACACCACAACGCTAAAATCTGCTGTCGCCAGTAGACATCAGTCGTCGGCATTCATGCGTCTATCGCCTGTCATGGTGTCAGTACCGTCGCTGATACTGACGTCGCCATTTCAGTGAGTGAGTGAGTTTAGTTTTACTCCGCACTCAATATACCAGCTTTATCGCGGCGGTCTGTAAATAATCGAGCCTGGACAAGACAATCAACCGTGATCAACAGCATGAGCATTGATCTGCTCAATTTGGGACCGATGACGTGTCAACCAAGTCAGCGAGCCTGACCACCATATCCCGTTACTCGCCTCTTACGGCAAGCACGTCGCCATTACAAAACGATTTCTCATATGCAAGCGGTGATCATCAAATCACTGTGTGTTGTCACGTGTAGTTGGCCATTCTTAGTCCTGTCTTACGTATTGCCTAATTGTTTGAGTCGTTGCATCGGCCAGTGATAGTTGTTCGAGTGCAGCCGATGGTTCTGCCAATGGTGGTATGATTACCTCCTTGTCGGGTCATTCCGACAACGTTCTCTCTTTCCATTTGCCTCAAAGTATTTCTTAATTTTCATTTTATTACGGTATAGCTCATGTAACGCGTAGTGTGTTTGATACCTTTAGGATGCACGTGCATTTCGTGATACAGAATAAAAGGATCGTTTTGGATATTTGGGGACATTAAGTTGACTCGTTAACTTGTCTCACCCTTTACTACCGGAACGAATGGGTCTGTGGACGTGTGACATGGCTCTATCTGATTTTATCGCGTAATTTTTATTTTTGTGAATATTTTGCAGTGTGTAATTTCTGTTGAGCTCTGCAGTACGTAAGCAAACATTAAACCCGTCGACCTTTCATTACGTTTACGATTACACTGATTTTGAGGAAACTTTGAATGAACGGATGACACATAGTTTTCAGTTAAAAGGACAGTTAACCAGAACACATACATGTACGCCAGACACTTTGAAGTGAAACCCGCCAATCAATCATTATGATTAACCGTTAAATGATTACAAGGGAGGAACGACATGAGGTGACAGTACAATGTTCAAAGGCAGCATGGTTATAATGTGAGGATTAACCTTTAGCCTGCTGAATTAATTTCAGCATAGGCTGTTGATAAGAGAGTGGGAGGTTTCAAACAGTCGGTGTGTCACTTAATTAGGGACAAATGAAAAACATATTTGGCAGAAATACTAAATGCAAAAATGAACATTATTTTCGTACGGAGGTTAATGACATAAATATCATAATTTCCTAAATTTTCCTGAATTACTTGATTGACAGTCAAATGCGTTCCACATTAGGAATCGAATAAATCGTGGAATTACCGAAAACCGATTTCAGTATTCTTATTACCGATATCTCATAATTATCTGACTTTAATTCCGTATATTTGTATCGGCAAATATCAGCGTGAAAAATAAAAAAAATAATCGAAAACATTCGTCGTAAACAAATCATATTTTCCCAATGGCGACTTTTCGGTATGGATTCTTATACCGTTTTCAAGCATATGGGAGGACAAGGTGTAACAGTTTATATACAGATACATGAGATATTGCTGAGGAGATTAACAATAACAACAACATAATTGAGGAGATGAGATAACAAAAACATCAAAGGATAAAATTAGAGTTGTTGATATCACCAGTGATTAGTGTGAAGCCAGGGGTAGGGGTGGGGGGATTGCAGCGTTGAGGGGACCAATTAATGGAGGATTAGTGACGGAAGCCAGAGATTAAAGTCAGATTTGTTGATTAAAGAGTCAAACTGGTTAGGTAAAAATATACCCTGATCCCTGTTTATAGAAGGGTTGTGTCTGCGGATGTGAATAGCTTCTGCCAATTTTCTCTGATATAATCATGTTTGTTGCTGGTGAGTGTTTTGATAGTGTCCCAATTGATTTTGTGTTCAGGAAATTTTGTGATGTGTTCCGAAATGGCTGATTTTTTGTCTGCTTTGTTTGTTGATGTCTTGTGTTCTTTGATGCGAATGTTTAGTGGTCTGGATGTTTCCCCAATGTAGTTGCGCCCACAGTTGCATCTGATGTTGTATACCACACCCATAGGTTCTTGTTTTGTTGTGGGATGTTTCCTACCATTTGCCCTGATGATGGTGTTGATGGATGTGGCTGTGGTGAGGTATGTGTCGATACCCCAGTAATGTACGCTTATAACGAACTCTCATCTAACACGCCGATGGACATGACTAAATGCCTTTTTTTTTGCGTTCCGACTACCTGCTAGATGTGAAACCACACTTCTCTACAACTCAAAACATGCACCTGTTGTTGTTTTATGCCACTGCAGGCAACATCTCGGTTTTAATTACTATGTGTCTGTAAATGGGGCCCTTGACAGGTCGGTACAACAATGTGCGCCATCTAGACAACGTTACAGACAGAACAGTTAGACACTGACACCACACATTAAACTTCGGCTTCAGTGCATCATCCAAGTTGTGAACGTACCCTATCATTGGCTGGTCTACGACCACCCGAAACGGCTGTTAACCATCCAGTCACAGTATTGCCATGTGCAAGAGAAACATTATGCGGAATAACAATGCATCAGTTGCGTCGGTGGTGTCACGTCCGAAACAAAGCTGTGTTAGCTATAGGGGATTTCGCATACTGAAAACACAAGACAAATGAGGATGCTCTAGTGGCCCTAGATTATATAACAAACAGCAAAAGAGACACAATTTCCGACAAAAATGACTCTTATAAAAGTAAGCGGTCATGTTTATGTCTTCTGTTTTAGAAAATGACAAAAAGCCAGAGTTATGTTTCTTTTGCTGGTCAGTATATTATATCCTAAGTAACACTCTACGTTGTTATCGAGATGACACTGACATGAAACTTGCTGCGAGAGTGCGTGAGTGAGTATTGTTTAGCATCCCGTTTAGCAATGTCCCTCGCGTCTTGAATCGAGTACAGGTCTAATTTCGACAAATTAACCACGTTGAGTAGTCTAACACATTTCATATTCATTTGTTTATATATTGTGGTCACGACCTGCGCTGGGTCGGATTCAACATGGTATTAACTACAGCAACTTCAGAAAGGTTGTTTTGCGTCTGAGCGGATCTCGACTAGTAGACTCTACGAGATGCAATGTTCCTACCTAGCTATGGACTTCATGTGACCATTGGTTCAGGTAGAATGAGTAGGTACCTGGATTTGAGATCATCACACACGTAGAGACAAGTTTAAACCCTCAGAGACTGTCATCATGTTACGTTTTCCTCCCCATATTGGATGACATACCCTTACCTAGAGTAGTATACCGTGATATACCGCATCATACCGTGTGATACCGTGAGATACTGTGATAAAACGTGACATACCGGGACATACCGTAACAAACCGTTCTATGCCGAGGTGTACCATGATATACCGTGAGATATCACCGTGAAACGAAATATACCGTGACGTGAGACATCATGAGATACAGTCAGATACCCTACAGTACCTGTATCTATGTAACTGCGAGGTATTTCCATGTCTTAAATGAGTGTAACAATAGCTCTTCATCTTCGATATTTTATTAGATATATTACCTTTCAAGACAACACAGGATGCTATGGCTTATATACAATTATATATAATTCACTTGAAATTGTCGAAGAGGTGATGTACACCATTAATTTACACCTGAGGTATTCAGTATCTGACTTTAATAATGTTATTGTTGACAGAACATTTCAGCTCTGAAAGCGGCAAGTTCAGTGAAGGTGTCCACATCTCATTACTTGGTCAGTGTCCAGGTCACTAACTGTCGTACATGTTCACCATGTTGCTCTGAGCCTCTCGCTGTATCGTGGTGTATGTCACTGAAACAGGATACACAGACATCAGTCAGCAGAACACCACGGGAGTACACCTGCCACCTTTGGGTAGCAACATCTTTTCCATACATTGTGCGCCCTACTGTTGACTAAGAGGAACACTTGGGGATAAATGTAGATGGGTGAGCGAAGGGTGGGGGAGGGTCAGGAATAATCCAATCAACAAACCCGCGGCATTTCGCTATGCAGTGGGCGGTGAAGTACCCTGATGGTACGTTGGCTTGTCACGTGGAAGCTCCGATTACCCACATTGCTACAATGTGTAAAGTCTGTATCATTTCTGATGTTCCTTGCCGTGATATTGCTGGAATATTGTTAAAAAGAAGCGTAAAACTAAACTCACTATGCGACCCTTATGTACGTAAGACACCTATGTTACTCGGTTCGAATGCAGGCCTATCCAGATCATGTTTGTAGAATTTATCAGCATCATAAACGTTGTCCGTAGTCCATCAAAAACAGTCAACGTCTGAATACATCGGTCGGACTTCACATTTACAGAAATCTCACTACCATCATTTAACTGGAATATTGCAATCTTCCTCTACAGGGCATTGCTCCGACATGACAGTATGACATCTAACGTCACAGGATGAAATACTAATACCGAGGGTATATACGTATGTCAAAGTCATCTGATAATTATGTGTTTTTATATCGGGATCACTCTTATAAGGCTTTTTTTCTTATGAAGGTACACGTTGAATTATTCTCATCACTATAAACAAACATTCAACCGAAAATGCAATAACTGACAGGTTTTTCCATGAAGACCTTACCTCCCTGGGGGCAGCAGAAGGCCACGTGGTACACCATCTTGCAGGACAGGGAGCCGGGACAAGCGTCGTCATCACAGTCGTAGCTCTTTCCTTTGCGTCCCTTGAGAGAAGCCACGGTTTTGCAGTCTAGAGATTTGGCTGCACTGATGCTGGTCGCAACATCCGCCAATTTCATGACGATGTTCTGCTTGGGCTGCAGTGCAGGCAGAGAGCCGAGAAGGGCGAGTCTGCTTGGGTTGATGGTGTTGGGCTGATTAACTGGGACTAAGTCTAGAGGACCGAACATTGACTTGTGAGGAGCTTTGATCAAGTTAACGCCAACTCCTCCTGCGGGAGTGTAGATCGGATCGTCCACTGGCTTTCCTGGAACTGTAGGAGGTATTGCCACTGGTGAAGAGCTGTGAACAGGTCCTGACAACATAGCACGTCCCAACTTTGTGAGACTGTTAGCAGGGGATTGTATTGGGTGTTGACCTGGACCGATTAGCTCCAAAGGTGCTGGTTGACCTACAGGCCGAGCAGCCCCGTAGGGAAGTGGATCTACAGCAGCATATGGCAGGAGCGAGGCAGCTGGAGCCATCAGTGCTTTCAGGAGTGTTGCTACCCGTGATGCACTGTAGGTTTTACTTGTCTGTAGTGGTGGTGTCGAGGCAGAACCAGTTTGAGTCGGTGGTAAAGTTGTAGTGAGAACTGAAGCAGCTGTTTGTGTTCTGGTCTGTTGGATCTGGGTGTTCCTAGCTGTAGGTGTTCTAGGCTGCGTCGTCCTTGTTTGAGTATTGGCCAGAGGAAATGCTCCTAGTGCAGATGATTTGGTGACACTTGATCTAGGTAGTGATGTTTGATGACTGGCCCCAGTTGGCTGACTTTGTCTATTTGTTTGGGTCATGCCAGTTTGAATATTGGCTAGAGGAGATGCTCCCGGTGCTGACGACCCTCTCACGTTTGAAGTACTTAGTGGTGATTGTTGACGGGCACCAGTTGGCTGACTTTGTCTGTTTGTTTGGGTCATGCCAGTTTGAATATTGGCTAGAGGAGATGCTCCTGGTGCTGACGACCTTCTCACGTTTGAAGTACCTAGTGGTGTTTGATGACTGGCACCAGTTGGCTGACCTTGTGTGTTAGTAAAATGTCCGACCTGTCCTGTCGGTGTATTTGTCCTCACATGAGTTTGTGCAGCTGGGTACCTGACATCGTGGTGTGGGTTGGCATATAAGGTTGGGAAAATGTTCTTCAGCAACTGCAGGTATTGTTGATAAGCAGCAAGTGATGTGGTGGGATGGCCGTTAGGATATGTACCGAGACGAACATTTCCTGTGGACCCTTGGTAGGGGGTCACTCCATTCAATATTCCATTTGTATATGAAACTCGCTGTCCGTTTGTGAGCGTGCTACTTTGAACCAGACCCGAAGGTGTCCCAGCATACGTATAGACCATTGGTTGACCGTTAGTATATGTCTGTTGATGACCGACTGCTGTCCTACTAACGGGCATATCGTTTGTATACATCCCGTGATACCGTCCCCCAACTGTCTGCTGCATGGGTGCGCTACCACTAGTAGTTTGTTGTCCAGTGTGATATATCCCGGATGAACCGCTATAGGGGACACCTTGTTGTGTGACCGTGCCTTGCCCTGTAGCGGGGACTCCAGAAGCAGCCTGTCCCGACTGGAGGACAGGAGGTGGCGTGGTGACCGAGAATCCAAGGCACCCTGAAACATTTGACAATCTATGTTATTCAAAATACATAATTGTCGCTGTTTGTCTGTCTGTATGTTGATAAATGGGAGTATGCAATACTGAAACATCTGTCGAATTGGCGACGTATGCCTGGAACACTGTATTTGACATCTCTGTTTAACATTCAACAGCACCGTTCGTATCATGGCATCCATGTTTTCTATCTATGATCATTGCAGTGTGTTACTGATTTACTATCACGCAACGTGTGTAGCTTTGATGTATCAATGCACACGTAATACAAGATGTGAACTTCGATAATATGCGATAATATTACATGCATCATTCTATGTAAAAAAATCCTGGAAGTTATTATGAAATTAATTGAAATTTAAATTACTAGTGTCCTCATTCTGCCTTACACCTTACGACTTAAACTTTAGACGATACTGCGTGTGACATCGGGGACCAGGAAGTCTGATCCTTAAGTCTCAGAGTGAGTGGGTGAGTGAGTGAGTATGGATTTCCTTCGCTTAAAGCAATATTCCAACAATGTCATGGCATGGGACACCAGAAATGACCTTCACACATTGTACCCATGTGGGAATCGAACCCGGGTGTTCGGTGTGACGAGCGAACGCGTTAAGCACTAGGCTAAGACAAAATTTGACCTTTGAGTCCGATGTAGCAATACCTCGATAAGAAGTCACACAAAACACTCCAAATACATTTCAGTAATATTAGTACCAGGTCAATAATATAAGTATTGTCTTTACATCACGGTGATGATGCTCGTGATTGAAGCTATGAACAGTTTGAAATATTTGTTCAGCGAATCCTGATCAGCAAAGGACTGTAACATCACCTCTATATGTGAGTGAGTTTAGTGTTTCATCTCACTCAGGAATGGTCCAACTATACAGCGGCTGTCTGTAAATAATCGAGCCTGGACCAGACAATCCAGTGATCAACACAATCAGCATCCATTTTTGAAACCAATGACATGTGTGAACCAAGTCAGCGAGCCAGACTAACAGATCCCGTTAATCACCTCTTACGACAAGCATGGGTTACTGAAGATAAATTCTAATTCGGATCTTCAAGAGTCTCATGGGTCCCTCTATTAACATGAGCATGGATTGAAAATCATATTTGTATTTCAACTACAGAATCGAAGCAACAACAGTACCGATAGTAACGCGTGTACCGTTGGAAACACTAGAACAAGTGTAGGTTGGGCTTACCTGACATAAGCATACATAGAAGCACACAGGATGCGAACACAGGAAAAGATGATGTGAACATTCTGAGAGAGTCTGTGATCATGTCGTGCTGTGTAGGGGAGGCATGGCTTTATATACCCCTAAGTGAATCTGCAGCCGTCACCCCCACTGCCCGATAAAGAGGAATGACCTTCATCTGACCTCCTCAATGTCACTCCTGAACATAAACTGATCAAGGGGATAGAAAAAGTGGAGGATGATTTTTGAGCCGGCATTACCTTTATTGTTGACATTGAAATGTAAGCATAAACGCTCTGACAAAATAATATATTGACTTTGTGACAAATGAACATCGATGACACTGCCTTGACCTGAACAAGGATACAAAGAACGTAGACACCATGTATGTTGTTTGTGATATGATTGAAAGGTGAAGCGTGTGCTCGTAAACACAAGCTTGCTCTTGTATGCAAGTATGTTTTACCGATGTCCATTCCATAACAGCTTTCTGATTTTGGTTAATCTCATCATTATTGAATTTATTGTAGTTTAGGACTTGAGAAGGCTATTGTTTCGACCTCACTTGAGCTTACTTACCGGGAGAGAGAGTGTACCTAAATACATTTGACATAGGGATTTGCTCAAAATGTGTATAAATATTATTCAATAAGCCCGTCACAGGTAGATAGCGACCACCGACATCGTGAAGCTGTGAAGTCCCAAACACAACTAGTATGTCCTTTGTATTTTCATTTCCTTTTGTTTCTGCAGTAAACATTGTTATAAAAAACATGGTTGTATACTTTCCCTTCCCCGGCAGAGTCTTTTGTCTGATATAGTGTTTTTGTTGTCTGCAAATTCTGGACCTGGTCACTGTTGTCGATTAACGCAGTTCAAACACGTGACACGTTCACGGATAAAACAACAAACAAATATGTCCATAATCTCGGCTAAAAGCTGCTCCTCTTTATATTTGGGTTTTGATGAATCGAATGGGGATGTTGGGTGTTGGCGGAAAGATAAAAGTATCCGTTCCACACCAGAGACATCCGTGGTGTACGTCATACAGTGCTGATAAGAACAGTAAGATAACTTGTGGATAAAAACGTCTTGTATTACTGTGATGCTAGGTTCCGGTATGCATTCGCATTCTTATACTGTTATCAAGGATGAGTGAAGTTATAAACAAACTGTTATACCTTCCTTATTATACACCAACTTCTAAATTACCAATCGAACAGATATGCACGTGTTTTGTTTTTGCCTCGCCCAGTCGTTGTCGATGCATATATACTAGTGTTGCTCAAAAGAAGGTATACAGTGTGTTTGACCAAACGTGAAGAGGAAGGAAAAGCATTTATGAATAAACATCTTTTAAAATCCAGTAAAATACAGCACATCTACACAATATTCCCGATGGCATGCAAAATCGTAAGTATTATTTGAATGACATGCATTATCATGGTCCTAATATTTACACAAGGCGTTCTTTTCTGCAAAAAAATATCAAATGTTGAATCATATGTGAGTATGACCACCACTGGCTTCAATACACTCCAAAACACGTCGACACATAGACGTAAGGCGAAAATACTTTGTACGTCATAATATCTATATATGTGTGTCTCTGTTAACCTAAAGGAGGAATGAACATCTAGAAAAATTGTCAATGTTTCTGTATCGTTCCTTTCCACACAGACGAAAATGTACTGTCCACTGTCTAATGACAATATTATCTGTATACATGAACTACAGGCATCATAAGTGAAGAATCAAGATTGACGAAAGAGACGCTAAATTCTGCCGTCGCCAGTAAACACCACTCGTCGTCATTCATGCATCTATCGTCCGTCATGGTGTCAGTACCGTCCCTGATAGTGACGTCGCCGTTTCTGTGAGTGAGTGAGTGAATGAGTTCAGCCTTACTCCGCACTCTGCAATATGCCAGCTATATGGCGGTCTGTAAATAATCGAGTCTGAACAAGACAATCAACCGTGATCAACAGCATGAGCATTGATCTGCTCAAATGGGAACCGATGACGTGTCAACCGAAGTCAACAAGTCTGACCACCCTATCCCGGACGTGGGACATGGCTCAGTATGGTTTTATCACTTAATGTGAATATTTAGCAGTGTGTAATTTCTGTTGAACTCTGCAGTACGTAAAAATGAAAAATGAAACCCGTCGTCCTCTCATCACGTTTACCATTACACTGATTAAGAGAAAACGTTGAATGAACGGTGGTTCAAATGATAGGTCTTTAATGTGACTACCACTCCCCAGTCTCATAGCCAGTTCATTGACAAAACTCGACAAGGACAAACACGTCATTGTTACGTTTTGAACAACTTGATGTGACAACATGAGGTGACAACATGAGGTGACAACACGAGGTGACAGTACAATGTTCAAAGGCAGCATAGTTATAATGTGAGGATTAACCTTTAGCCTGCTGAATTAATTTCAGCATAAGGTGTTGTTACGAGGGTGGGTGGTTTCAAACAGTCGGTGTGTCACTAACTTAGGGACAAATGAAAAACATATTTGACAGAAATACTAAATGCAAAAATGAACATTAATATCCTACGGAGGTTAATAACATAAAAAAACATAAATAATGTAAAATTTCCCAAATTTACTTGACTGACAGTCAAATGTGTTCCATATTGGGAATCGAATAAATCGTGGAATTACCGAAAACCGATTTCAGTATTCTTATTACCGATGTCTCATAATTATCTGACTTTGATTCCGTATATTTGTATCGACAAATATCAGCTTGACGACAAATGAAAAATCATTTCTGAAAAAAATAATCGAAAACATTCGTCGTAAGCAAATCTTATTTTCGATGTCATCGCGTTTTAATCAAATGGAACTATTACGTTTATTGGAACGTGTCATGTCATGATAAGTGCAGCATAAAAATGTGATTTATGAACATTCACGAGTCCTAACTGCAAGTGGTATGGTTCATTATTTTCGACAGAAACCCACGGAAAACCAGCGTTGCATCGTGCTACACGTACGAAAAGCATACATAGCGCGCCTCGACCACCCCTATATGAAATATTGCTATTTTGGTCATTACACTTTCCTGTGTAGCCCTGTGAATATCTTATTGTAAACGTGTTTCATTTATCATTTTATGTTTAATATGACGAAAGTTAAGATCGCTAGGTCTTCGTTGTTAGTAAATGCAAAGGTCACCGGATGTGATGTCACAATATATAGATTGAATTGTAACAGTAAATTTGGAGATATTTCGTCTTGCAAACCCAAACTTAAAACAAATCGTTATTTATGTTCTTAGGATTTTTATGTGGTTGGGGCTATATATAATTGTATATATAGCTTGGGCTATATATAACTTGTATTCTCCCATGACCGCGAAACACTTCACATGTAAGTTTTTCAGTATCTATTATTTGAAGTTTTGTTGCTATTAGGACCATAACTTTATTCCACACTGAATATGTAGATAAGAAACATGTAATTGTGAGATCAACTTTCACAGTAGACAATCAGCTGTTCCAACACATCTATTTTCGCCATAAGCAGGTCTTTACACATATTCAATTCGGTATCAAAAGCAATGCTAAGACTTTTATCATTAGAAAACTTACTGCGTCTATCCATATTACGGTTCCTATGAGTAATAACAGTGCTACGGCGTATATGAATGTTCACGTGTTCATAATACGGTACCCTGCGAAAAAGTAAAGATGTTTTCACTATTTGTCACACAAACCTGATAGTTACTTGGAGCAATGTAAGACACGCGATCGTCTCACATCTATCAGTGATCAACTCTCTAATACACCCCACAGGCTCATATTCTTACACTTACGAACCTAATTTCACATTAGACATATACACAATATGTAACTGATGTCACGTTACAGTGAGTCTGCATGCGCATTTGAGAAGGAGTCGTCAAGCATAAACAATATAACCTATGCGGTATTATTACTAGAACAGTCAAGGTTGCGAATGTTGATGTTGTGGCTAATTAAAAATAACTTAATTCTGCTTTCCTGACCTGTAAATGTAAATGGAATGTTAATAGGTCCTTGGCTGAAAGCTGAAAGGTCTTGAGGTCTGTTTGGCCATTGATTGAGTGAATCTCGCAGTCCGTGTTTATTGCTGATTGACGATCCCGTACATGGATAAGAAAGGTAGAGAGAGCGTATAGAGAGGTATTGTGACGTGTTAGGTCGATCGTAGTATTTTGAACTATGACAACTATCTCCACCGCAAAGACGTTTGCAGGGTGAAAATATCTTGGGTATTTGTGTGTGAGTGTGTGAGTATGTGAGCTTACTTAAATCCGTCTTGTAATTTTCATTATTACAGCGAGGCGACCCTCGGATCTGAACCTATTATATCAGCGGATCCTTATGCGTTATAAGGAAGGTAAGTCTTCACAGATGGTAAGGATTAGAAAGTACTGTATTCATCGACGGGACGGCATTGCTACGACGAGGTGGTCCAAATGATAGATCGTTAATGTGACTACCACTCCCCAGTCTCTCAGCCAGTTCATTGACAAAACTCGACAAGAACAAACACGTCATTGTTACGTTTTGAGCACCTTTATTGACTACCACTCTCCACACAGAAAGTGCAGATATTCTGATGAATATAAATACAAGTGATCCCCGGCAGAACAAGCCTGTTACACGCCTCGGCAAATCCCAGAGAACAAGGTGTCTGGTTCTTCATCTGGGTCATTGTGCACGGTTATTAATTCATCAAGATTTCAATTTTCTCCAAATACGCCTTCACCCGAATCAGGTTGTCTGTCACTGTGAAAATATAAAATGCGATCATTACAGAAACCATGTAGATATAACATGCATAAATATGTTTCTCGTTCCATTCGGTAGCACATATAGGGATGCTGACCTACTGGTGAAATGGCTACTTAAGTGCATGTCCCTAGACATGAATGAGTGAATATGATTGTACACCATTTTTGACATTATTCAAGCAATATAACGGCGACGGTAGACACCGGAAATGGGTTTCATACATTGAAGGCATGTGGAGAATAGATCTGAGGTCTTCATCGTGATGAGCGGAAGATACTGTAAAGCCCCGCCATTAGTGAATATTGCATTGGAAGTCACACGAGCCTACAGGTTCAAGTTTGTTTGAGAAGAAATAACTGGCAACGATAGTTCATGAGAACTAGAAAGAAGCACTGTTTACAAGGTTCAAGACACGTGAAAACATGCAAAAATGTTCAGGCTAGTGCTCTGAACTAGATGGATGACTTTACCTAAAATGTTACATAAAATTCACATTTTACCTGAATCCCTAACTTGAACTACACATTTTCTTTGGATATTAGCTAGGTTACCCAACTTGGCGTCTATGTAATAATCAACAGTGAGGAAGTAACAGCGAACAACGTCTTAAGTGAACTACCGATATTTCATATGCTACAGCAGTTTAACCGTATCCGAGTCATCAGAGGATCAAACTTAATGAATGACAAACATGCTGCCAATTTTTTAGTAGACTCTGAGTGACAATTATCGCATCGGACCGAAAGGTTTCTTGTGAAGAGCTCTTCTGTGTGAGTAGTAACTTGTTCCTGATTATCTTGATAGATATACACAACTTACATAACATAGCACATTCGTGTTATATTATTGTAAAGAAAATCAACGACTTTGGTAATGGTTACCTGTTGCAGGACAACAAAAGGCAACATGGCCCGCCGTCTTGCACGTCGTTGTGGGTGGGCACCTGTCGTCGCAGCTCATGGGGAAGAAGGCAAGATGATCCAGTCCCATCAGCTCAGCTACCGTCTTACAATCCAAGGATCTGGCTGCCTTTATTGTACTCACAAGCTCGACCATCTGCATCAGGAACTCAAACGGAGATTGAGTCCTGGGTGCAGATGCTGCTTGCTGAGGAGAGGTTGTATTGGTGACATGCTGTAGCAGTGATGCAGGAGGAAGTTCCATGTTTGCTGAAGCCCCAAATCTCACTGATGGATGAGAAGGGCTAGTGAAAGAGTTCAGTGAAGATGCTTGTTGTCTTGCCAGTGGACCTCTCTGTGTTTCGTGCCGTGTCATCCTGCTGTGAGATGGACTGAACTGTTGACGCACATAGTTTGACGGTCCGTACATAAATGTTTGTGACTGCCGAGGACTGAGAGGCTCCCGCGCGTTTGGAACTTGAATGTAATTAGATGTTCTTTGCGTTGAGAACGTGGATTGGCGTGGCGAAGATAAGTGCTTGGCTTGAAGAGTCTGAGTAGGTATTGCATGAACTGGAGCTCTTCGAAAGGGAAATTGCTGGATAGGGACACTAATGGGTGCTTGTTGAGGAGATCTTTGCACTTGGACACTTTCTGCAGGTGCTTGTTGACGAGATCTTTGGACATGGGCACTTTGTGCAAGTGCTTTTTGAGGAGATCGTTGGATGGGAACACTTTGTGCAGATGCTTGTTGAGAAGGAATTCTACTGACAGGAACAGTTTGTGCAAGCACTCGTGGGGTGTAAGAGTGAGTTGCACCGTACGAGGAAGTTTTCGACTCTCCCTGGTCCCGTACTGAAGCCGGAGATGGCAGCAGTGCCTGCATAAGCGCTCTTACCCTTGTTTGATTGTATTGTGGTGAATTTACTGCTTGTCCCCTAACAGATCCAGAATCTGTTCCAAGTGATCCTACTCGTGCTCCTGGGTCCTTTATAGTGGGGTCACTGCGTGAGTATTTCCCGTCATCTAAATTGTGAGGTCCTGGATGTGTGTAGGGGCTTGTTGGTTTGCTGTTAGAATGTATGCCGGATTGGCTACTGCCAATAACTGTTTGTCTTGTGCTGTCATCATTCACGCTGTAGCGGCGTTCTGGTGAGATGTTGGTTGGTTGGCTGTAAGCGTTGGTATGTGTTGGATCAACAACTGGCTGCGTGTTGTACATCGTTGAACTACCATCACCTTGTGTAGGATACCGACTAGCAGCGGGAGCTACAGAACTTCTGTCATCATTTGAAGTCGAATGTAGTGGAGCCGTCCTTGGAAAGTCGCGATGAACTGATCGACTGTTACTATTGGTTCCAGTATAACCGCTGTTTGTTGGTTGATTGGTACCATACGTTCCTGTGTAGTCGGTGTTTTGTGGTTGACTGTTGGAATAGGCTCCAGTATGACCGCTGTTTGTTAGTTGATTATTGTCATACGTTCCTGTATATACGGTGTTTTGATATGGTTGGCTGTTAGCATACATTGCCGAGTAGTCGGTGACCGGAGCGTATCTGTTTGTAACCGTTCCTGAAATGTCGTTGATTGGTGGTTGATTGTTCATATACGTCGCTGCATTGTCAGTGATGGGTGCTTGACTGTTGCCATACGTAGCTCTATTGTCCAGGATTGGTTGTTGACTGTTACTATACATAGCTGTATTGTCAGTGATTGGTTGTTGATTGTTACCATACATTGCTATATTGTCCACAATTGGTTGTTGAATGTTACTATATGTCACTGTATTGTCATTGATTGGTTGTTGACTGTTACTATACGTCGCTGTATTGTCAATGATTGGTGGTTGACTGTTACTATACATTGCTGTGTTGTCCACGATTGGTTGTTGACTGTTACTATACGTCGCTGCATTGTCATTGATTGGTGGTTGGCCGTAACTGTACATTGCTGTATTGTCAATGACAGGTGGTTGACTGTTACTATACGTCGCTGCATTGTCATTGATTGGGGGTTGGCCGTAACTGTACATTGCTGTATTGTCAGTGACAGGTGGTTGACTGTTACTATAAGTCACTGTATTCTCAGTGACTGGCGGTTGACTGTTACTATACGTCGCTGTATTGTCGTGCTTGACTACTGGTGGTTGACTGTCGCTGTATGTAACTGTATTGTCCGTGATTGGCGGTTGACTATCACTATACGTAGCTGCATAGTCGGTGACTGGTGGTTGACTGTCACTGTATGTAGCTGAATAGTCCACGATTGGTGGCTGACTGTTGCTGTTTGTAGCTGCATAGTCGGTGACTGGTGGTTGACTGTTACTATATGTCGCTGAATAGTCCGTGATTGGTGGTTGACTGTCACTGTATGTAGCTGAATAGTCCATGATTGGTGGCTGACTGTTGCTGTTTGTAGCTGCATAGTCGGTGACTGGCGGTTGACTATCACTATACGTAGCTGAATAGTCCGTGATTGCTGGTTGACTGTTACTATATGTCGCTGAATAGTCCATGGTTGGTGGTTGACTGTCACTGTATGTAGCTGAATAGTCCATGATTGGTGGTTGACTGTTGCTGTTTGTAGCTGCATAGTCGGTGACTGGTGGTTGATTATTAATGTACGACTGTGAATTGTCGGTGATTGGCGGTTGACTGTCACTATACGTAGCTGAATAGTCCGTGATTGCTGGTTGACTGTTTCTATATGTCGCTGAATAGTCCATGGTTGGTGGTTGACTGTCACTGTATGTAGCTGAATAGTCCATGATTGGTGGTTGACTGTTGCTGTTTGTAGCTGCATAGTCGGTGACTGGTGGTTGATTATTAATGTACGACTGTGAATTGTCAGTGATTGGTGATTGACTGTCACTATACGTCACTGAGTCGTCCATGATTGGTGGCTGAGTGTCATCATACCCGTAGTAGCTGATTGCCGGTTGACCAGTCATAGTGTCCGTCGTTGTACCAGATATAACGACTTCGGGCGACAAATTGGTGACGCGTGTTGTGGGAAGACCCAAGTTAGGTGAGGTAGATGATGTTGTTGGAACTGTGGCTTGTGTCGTCACACTGGCTTCAGTGCTGGTTGTTTGGCTGACGGCGGTCACGGACGACGACGCTGGTGTCGTCGTCGTTGACGTAAAAGACGGTTCTTGACATCCTGTTCCAAAATATACAACACTACATATATTAACACTATCTGTCTTCAAGTGCAGTCGAGATCCTGTTTATCCGGACATTTTGGTTACTCTCGGAAATCATCCGGTGAGCGAGGCGTCCGGTTAATTGGATCAAACGAGAAAAACGGCCCAGAGCTCCAGATAATTTTTCAAGCAATTAGGTAGTTACTCCCATGTCTGTTTGTGTATGATTAATTACAATTTCATAAGGAGTAACTAGCATTTTGCATACTCTCACTAGTAAGAAGAACTGAGTACTTTTACACAGAGTTTCCTTCCTTATTGGGTACTTAACTCTTCTTAATATGTAAATTGGGTACTTAACTCTTCCAAATATGTAAAAATATATACATCTCAATGAACTAAAAATATTAGTAATTGTCATTTTTCTATACATTTGGCAGCCATTTCTAAACACTCAATACTCAACGTGGAAGTCATATGTGACTATCAGAGTAACTCCGGACAGTGGCTTCGGCTATTATAGTATATGTTCATATAAACATCGCTTACTATCAGCTAATGCTGTTTTAGAGTTTGTGAGCAACGACGAGCCAATTTAGTCCAGGTCGGAAACAGGTGGTTGAAAGTAAGAACATCGGCCTACATCGTATGAGTACAATGAGGCACATTCTAATTGCCCACCTACAATAATTGTACTGAAGAACTTTTCTCATGTAATTCAATGTTGTGAGTGAGTGAGTTTATGGGTTTCGCACATTGTATCCATATGGGGAATCGAACCCGGATCATCGGCGTGACGAGCGACCGCTATAACCAGTAGGCTACCCAGTGCTGTGAGAATAGTCCATCTAAACCTTACATCAATCTTGATATTACCAATTTACTCTTTAAAAAAGTAGGGGAACATGCACTTTGAAGTCTGGTAGAAAGAAAACCCGTTGAGGAACATTACAATGACGTTCATCTTGTGTATGCAGCATCATTCACGTTATCGACACACGCAAACACAATGGGAAGCACGTGCACAACGTGGGAGCCTCCTACACGTTTCAGGGTTTTCAGGGTCAAATCACACTCTACTGACTAAATATTGTAAACCTGAAATGTTCATGTCATACTCCAGCCACCTGACAAGGGGGATAACTGAACAAACAGATTTGCTTTGAATGAAATTCATGTGGTGACGCATTCTCAAAACATCCGTTATTATTGTATCAACATTGATTCAATCCCATATATCTCCCAAGTTCAACAATCGTACATTGAAAGTACAGTTCCGCTACTTTTTGAAGAGTATATGTTGGTGTTGTAGATGTTTAAAGGTTGATCCGTTTGAAACACATGGACATCAGAGATCATGCATTAGTTTTTCCACATACGCCATTATGAAACATCAATGGCCTCTTCCACTTTACATCGCAGTGGCTCAGAAACACTAGAATCTGGGTTTGACAAACCAATGACTACTAGTATGAACAACGTCCCACCAATTCCATCATCATGGCAACGAAACCATCTAGTTGAGTCACTAGTTGAGTGAGCAATATGATGGGAGGACATCGAAAATGGGTTTCACACATTGTACCCATGTGGGGAATCGAACACGGGTCGAACCACCTCCTAAGTCACAGTGAAATCATTTCCAGAAAATTGATATTTTATGTAAAGGTGGATTCTAGTTTGGGTTGAGGTTGGGTTTACAGTTTGGATTCAGGTTAGCCTTAATAACAATTCTTCCCATCAAAACGTTATTATATTTTATCAGTGGAGTTATGTGTTAGTTTTAAAGGCTCCAAATATGCGGGGCCTTTACCAAACGTACCTGGAATGGAATAAGACTTACCTGACATCTGCAGACACACCACACAAACCAAGACAAGGTTCCACAGCATTCCAGCACTCATGCTTGTGTTCTTGACCAGACACCAAACACATCGAACCATGCATCGATCCGTCTATATATACCCGTCATCACTTTCCATCCCATCTGAACTATGTACGACCTCACAACTTCTTCAGAAGTCCCGCCATAAATGCATCACGGTGTTGGCAGGTGATGGGGTAATTTACGCACCAGTGTGAACACGACATGATCTGTACCTGACCGGGAGCATCAACTGTCTTGTTTCACTTGTTCGTTATGGTCGAAACATGTGAATGTTAAGCTCTGTTTTTTGCTACTTCAACATTCTACTCTGTCGAGACGAGAAGTTAGTCTATAAAATATCTTCCCACAGGTTGAAAACATTCTTGATATCTGCATGCGCAGTTGTGTGTCCTTAATGTCGCTATGAAAAGCTCAACGAAACTAAATTTTAGTTTTCATTAATGCTGAGTTTCAACAGAATAATTGACATGAAATATTCAAACAAGTAGGTACGTGTTTACTGTTGGTTGTTTCCGTGGTTCTTCTAAAACGATGAGCCAGCAATAGGCACGCTTCGCTTGATACTGCAACCAGTGTAGAGTATATTTCTGTACAGTTTGCTTCTAATTATGAATATCCTATAACATACTGGGGGAAACAAATAAGGGAACACCACTTCATGGCAGTGTTCCTTTACTTGTTCTCAGCTTTCCTCCCACGACGCTATTCAAAGATAGTGATGAAAACTGGAAAATATTAAAGGAACACATGAATTTCCCTGTTCCTTTGTTTCTTTCAGTATATATTACGCGAAGCCTAGTCTTGGTGTCTTCGGTTGTGATAGGTGACTCGTATTGTAAATACACTCGACTCATTCAAGCTTGAAAACAATTATCATGAATCAGTTATCTCTGTCAGGCACAATCCTGTATCTAGTGGACATGTGGTGCCTATAGGTTCAGCGTGGTATATAGATCTGTGAAGATCCGAGTTACAGTTGGTCTTCAGCAACTTGTGCTTGTCGTAAAAGGCAACTAAGGGGATCGAATGGTCAAAGTCGCTCATTTGGTTGACACATGTCATCGCAAAGCATAGATCGATGTGCACACTGTTGATCAGTAGATTGTCTGATCCGACCCCAATTGTCTAAAGACCGCAGCCAAAACAACAAACAAACAAACGTGACATGTAAACATATATCATTTTAGGCCATCCCACAACTCTGATATCCCGAAACAGTAGGCGGTTACACTTTAGGTCACCCCACAACTCTGATATCCCGAAACATGTGTTGAACATCGCAGGTTTAAGTGAATACAGCCTGCAATTTATGCGTTTAGCTGAAATGGGTTTTTGCAGAATTGTTGTGTTGTGTACACCGTCGGAAGTTGTTGACAGTTCATGTTCGTGTATAAAGGTTATTTGTCTTGTGTTTTGTACAGCATGGTGTCATTCGTCAAGTTTCCCTGGCAAGCGCGTGCATTAAATGGTGACAGTGTTTACGCTATTACAACATTTATCTAAAAACACACCGCGTTTTATTGCCAGATGCATCCAAACAATGCACAATGCACTCAAATATGTCATGCACACTGCCATGCATGAGCTACAGCATGACACATGACGTGTACATAACACAAGGTAACACACAACTAACAGGAATCGCGCAAGACTGAGCATTACGAAACATACATTATATCAAAGATGAAGAGTACAACTTTATGGATTACAACTTTTTTTATTGCCTCAAGCGACGTTTCTTACATCATTATCAAGCTGGGAGTGGCTAGAAATAATTGGAGACAATATTATAGACAGGGTATGTTGTGGTAAACAGCGGATTAACATGCCAGTGGTACATAATTGGAAGAGACTAGTAGGGAATTAAGAACAGCAAATAACATAAGTGAAGAAGTCAATGAAAAGGGGGACTAAGTGGTAACAACAAATAGACACGATGCTCTGATAGTCTCTAGTTCGATTAGTTCTTCATAGGCCGGAGACTTCATACAGAAGCTATCTATATGGCAAACGATGGATAAAAATATATGATTATGTGTGTATAAATGTATCATAATATACGTGACAAGAAAACCCTCTAACACATATAACGATAGTATTGATTTATAGAATGTTATCATCTTTAGTACAATAAGGAAATAAGACTGCAGGATTCCAGTGTGGAGAACAAATCCAAATTTAACGCCTCATCGTCGACCATTGTCCGATGCAGATACGTACTTTCACCTCCGACATATGTTTCGACAGTTTGTTTTGTCTGGAGTTTTTGTGGGCTGCTGAATTAGCTCGCACATGATTTATGGGCTGCTGAATTAGCTCGCACATGATTTATGGGCTGCTGAATTAGCTCGCACATGATTTATGGGCTGCTGAATTAACTCGCACATGTTTTATGGGCTGCTGCATTAACTCGCACATGATTTATGGGCTGCTGAATTAACTCGCACATGTTTTATAGGCTGCTGAATTAAACCGCACATGTTTTATAGGCTGCTGAATTAAACCGCACATGTTTTATAGGCTGGTGCATTAACTCGCACATGATTTATGGGCTGCTGAATTAACTCGCACATGTTTTATAGGCTGGTGCATTAACTCGCACATGTTTTATAGGCTGCTGAATTAAACCGCACATGTTTTGATGGATGGCGGATGGATGCCATCATATTCAGATTGCGTACAGTCGACCTTGTAGTTTTAGCACATCTGTCACTTGGTTAAGATTTTGCTTTTTTAGCTTTCAATGTATTGATTTTTTTTTAAATTTTGGAACATGCCATTGCAAAGCATTTCAGCTTTACACACTTTGATATGTGTATATGACACTATTCAGTTCAGATGTAGTCGAGATTAGCAACGAATATTGAGAGGGTGTTGTCGCTTAATTGGTCAATAACGCTGAAATTTGTGCTTCACACGGTGACCTACTGACTGTGTGGAACAGTCATTGGAAGCACTTTAAATAATGATACGTGAGATAGAATCTGAAGTTCAATTGTTACTATGGGGTATTTAATCCTTAATTCAAGTTACTTTGGTTCAGAGAGGGGAAGCAAAGAGTTAGCGATTAGAAAAGGTTAGTTGGAACCAGCGAAACGTGCGACTTCAGCCCAGTCACCACCCTGTTCTTCCTGTACTGGATGTCCTTCAGCCACATAGTGTAATGAAGGAGTGTGATGAATCCAGTAGGACATCCAGGTCCACCTCTCCCGATGATGCATTGGGAAATGCGGATTTTCCAGTTGGAGTTGATACACTTCCACTTGTCGGGAGGTTTGCTTTGCCATCGATAAATTCAGTGCCTAGTTGCATTTCTTCCTCTGGATATGACAGATGATGATGTTCCTCTATCGGCATGGGTGTTTCAGTATGGGTATTTCGATCGTTACAGAGGGTGCATTTCGGAAGGAGTATGACTGCTTGTGAGCTGGTTCATCATTTGTGTTTGAGGATAATGTTTGACTTCATCTCGTCGTGATTCCACCTGTCCAGTTACTACAATTTCAGAAAACGGAACAAGATTGTCAGTCGATTTTTTTTTCACATTTCATTTTCATTACCTGCGATCGACATACGTTCTGGGTGGGTTTCTGTTCTGGTTCCCCTATAATGGTACACCCACTCTCTGTATGGCTCCTCAAAGTCCTGTGCATCCTGTGCTGTATCGGGTGGTACCGGTGGTGTGTATTGAAACCCTGATGACTCCGGAGGAGGAGGTGGTGGTTTGTATCTGTTGACGAGTCCACCCCACCCTGAGCGACCAGGAAAAGGAGAAAACGTTCTCTGTGTACCACGTCCGTACAAGGGATACTTAGATCCGCCATTGGGAGAGGATGAGGGGACCCTAAGAGGAGGGTCCGCATCTGGTGTTTTTGGCGGGGCCTTCACATGTGGTGTTTTTGGAGGAGGCTTCACATCTGGTATATTTGGTGGGGCCTTCACATCTGGCATATTTGGCGGAGGTTTCGCGTTTGGTGGATTTGGCAGAGGGTTGGCATCTGGTTTGTTTTGAGGAGTGCTCGCTTCTGGTGTAACAGTCCACGGTGTAGGGGTGGTGTTCCGTGGAATGGGGTTTCTTGGAGCCGGAGGCGGTGGCACAAATCCAAACAGTGACGGATAGGGATAAAGACCGAACGCCTCGCATCCTGCAACAATGGAACTACACATGTATGACATGCAGCCATTTGGTGTAAGTTCGTGACATGATCGGTGATATTAGACTGAACTCAATATTACAATCGCAAAAGGATATTACAGGTTCGTTGTATCAGAATACATCATGTGAGTATTGCGCTACATTGTGTGAGTGACATTAATCCACCAGTACTGATTGAAATAAAAGTTTCAGACTGTCTTCACACTGAGATCAATCAAATTGTTATTAAGAATCGTGACATATAAAACAAACAATATCGGGTTATAAATCGTTTCAATTACTACTAGGGTGGTAGGGTAGTTCAGTGGAGATATCATTGGTTTGTCAATTCAAAGGTCGGGTTCAAACACAGCAAAAATAAGCTGGTTTCCGGAACACTGAAACCGAGAAGAAACGTCATGGAAACCAACATTTCCAGTTGGTTTCCAGGGAGTTTCCTATAGTTTCATTGTGGTTTCCATGCAACTGAAACTGCACCATTTCAGGATGGTTTCCAGTTCGTTTCATTACCCACTCCTCCAAGCGGGATCCAGTTGGTTTCCATGTACGAGTTTATTGTAGGTTTCAACCTGGTTTCCATGTATGAGTTTATTGTAGGTTTCAACCTGGTTTCCATGTATGAGTTTATTGCAGGTTTCAACCTGGTTTCCATGTATGAGTTTACTGTAGGTTTCAACCTGGTTTCCATGTATGAGTTTATTGCAGGTTTCAACCTGGTTTCCATGTAGGAGTTTATTGCAGGTTTCAACCTGGTTTCCGTGTTGTAGTTTCCAACCTAGTTTAATACCTAGTTTCCATGAACTGAAACTTGCTCGTGTCGGCCCTTTACCCGGTCCTCCGGAAAAGATGTTGTTTCATATCTCACATGTAGCAAATCAGGTATTTTATACAATTGCATAATGGTAAAGGGCTTCAGGATGACAAACAACAGAATAAAACACAAATTCAAGTTTATTTATATTCAACAATATGTTTGTAATCAAATAATATTCGGAATATTCCTAGTTTGAAAAATGTTAGCTCTTTCCCCAAGAGAGGAAGAACTGTGTGCTTCTTCTCCTCCGGCCAGTCAATCGTTTCACAGCCTTCCTGCTTTCCAGCTTCTGAAATTTAGAAAACAAACTATCAGTACAAACAAGCATTAGTCTATGATATCCATGGCTAGAGAAAAGAAAACTGTCAAACATTGCTTGAGGTGAAATACACTGAACCCCCATGTCCGATAAGCGAAGAGATCAAAAAGTATAAACTGAGCATTTGACATCAAAAGTTTCAATCGCAGAACAGCGGAGACATGAAGAAATTCGCCTTTGAAAGCCATAATTTATTTTCTGAATGTTACATACAATGCACATTATGAGTATAGAACTACGATTTATCCGTGATTGTGAAAAGACATGTTTTCTTTACCAATAATGTGGAGTCATTCAGGCAGACAAGCTATGAATATGGGGTCACAAGCATACGGTGCAGCATAATGTGCTACATAATATTTAAACCTTTTTAAGCTGTATTTTTCAAAGGATAAATTGCACATTTTAAACAGTGTTCATTTTGAAATTCCTTGAATGTACATAGAAAGAATCCAAATTAACTTGATATTTTAAAGGTTTCCTTAAAATTTTTAATCTCTGCAAGATGTCAAATGACTAGAATACTCTGAACTTTTTGCCGTTCTTTGCATGCAAGCCTTGGGCCTCTGTTTTTCCCACACTTTCATAAGTGATCCATCTTGTTCATCCAAACCCATCAAAAAGCTTCTGAAAGGAGACATGTGCATGATGCATAACTATAAGTGAAACATGTTTCCAGTTGGAGGTTACAAGAATAGTGACATGCGCTATGCGTTTTTACTGATTCCTAGGATTTACATTATTTGGTTATGTTGTATGTGCATTATGTACTGGACGGTTCAGGTTATACATACCTTTTGTATGTCAAAATGAGTTGGTCCAGACTGCCGTCTTCAGTTTTTCCAACACTGCCCTCCTTTATGCTGGAAACGTAGAAATGCATCGATTAAAAAAAGTCAGGAACTTGTCATATTGCACTCTTGAAAACAAGTGTCGAATAAAAAGAATAAACATCAATTTGCAAAGCGTAGAATATGCTAGATGAAAAGAATCCAGGTCAGCAAATTCATATACTATTTTGGGTTGGCAATCCATCATTGTATACCCATATGTTCTTTATATACTCTTCATAACATTTTCTGTGTAACTAACACAATCCACATTTCTTCATTCAGAGTTCGTTAAATCTTGATATGATAAGCATAACACTACTTACATCAGATGGCAAATCTAAATTAAATCATAAATCAATAATATAAAACTCTTCAATATTAGTTTGAAAACATTGTGAAATTTCAATTTTGAAATTTCCTCAAACAATGCACCAAATCTGGTCAGAGAATGCCTAACCTAAAAATGCAAAATGACACACTATTCCCGACTACATTGTTTTCAAACGTGCAAATATCAAAAGCAATATGAAAAGTCGTAACAAGCACATTAGCAATAATATACCAGAGATATTTGTGATTTATTTTTTTCTTGCAAAGATAATTCATTAACACATTGAACCATTTTAATCGTGTGTGAGCTGATCCAAATCACAGTAATATTGAGTTCTTGAATTAACCGAGTGCTGAGTGAAGGAAGCCATACATCTCTCTTGCTAAGAATTCGACACGCATTTGTTTACCGAGGTCCATCAAGTCTAAAATTTCATATGTATTGTAGTAGTTACTTATTTACGTTAAACATTACGAATAACATGTGCTATTGCTTTTTTCAAGAAAATAACACTGTACCTGACCAGATCGTGGAATGTTCCTTTTCTCCCGCGGCGATCGACGACTGCTGCTGTTCTCAATTTTTCACGTATCCGAATCTCAAAAGCTTCCATTGTAAATGTCATTGCCAGTCTCTTGAATCAGATAACAGGGGCAAACGTAGGAATACTGCACTGTGTTGACTTCCTTGTCGTCGTTACTGGACATACCGGGTGAGAACTGCTTTCAAAATAGTCGTCTCAAAACAACTTGGGATCAAGTGACAAAATGGCGGCAACTGTGCGTAGGGGCATTGTGGGTAATAAGAAATACCTGATCCTTTTTCGACTGGCAGGCACGAAATCCTTCTCTGACCCAATTTGGATGTGATTTTAAGACAAAGACTGAAAACGACCACTTCAGTACATAAAACTGTTGCTTTCATAAAATGTCACGAGTTCGCGTGCCCATGGATTACCGGTTCATAACTTCCGGGTTTGTCTGTCAACACCTGACTCAGGTAAGTTCTATTGTTTTTACAGCTAGCTAATTTTGATAATAGGAGCCTGTTAAGTGGGGACTGCCCCAGTGAAGCCGACACACGAACCCCGACACACTAATGACCTGACACTGATTAGTTGTCAAGTATTTGAACTCAGTGTCAAAGTATGCCAACTATAAATGCTTTTAACGCTAAACTTTACCGCACTGCCTCAGTTTATTGTATAATTCACGTATATTCTGCATAAATATCATCATGTAAGTACCGAACTGACAATTGTTTTAATGACTTATACTAATCTTCCTAAATGCTTATACTCTTTCACATTCTCAGGAGTTGGCAGTCTATAGCCTGTTTTTTATATATATATTGCATCATTTACCTTTTAATTATTAATATATATCTGAACTATTGCTAAAGTGGCTTTAATTTTGTTTATTTTTATACAATATATTTACTGAAAGGAATACAAGCCCGTGCACAACTCAATAATCCAATAAGTTATAATTAATATATAATAATAGTTTGAGCAATGTTTCTATGCAGAGTCAACTCACCTTTTATTCTTGTATATAGATATCACTGTTTTATTATTTCTTTTCAGGTAAAGAAAGCGTTTGATCCTCAATTTGACAAAGCAGACAACCGAAACCTGGACTTGCCCCATTCATCCCAATCTAGAGAAACGGAACTAAGTGTGCCTAGCACCATTTGCATGTTTAGTGCGGTTATTGTGAAGTTTGTGTGCATGGTAGTTGGAATATGATGCTTCATTACATTACGAATAAACAAGAATGTGAAGGAAAAAAGTGTATAGTTTGTTCTTGTATCATCAGTTTGAAGCCACATTTAATATTGTGATATCCACAGAATGATGCGTCAGCAATTTACTTTTGTTGTCTTGTTCATCTAAGCAAAGAACCGACTCTACTATTCCTTCCCCAGGCACATTCAGATGGATACTGAATGGACACCAACTGGATGTCAGGATGGTAAACAATTACACATTTTATGTTACTTAGTTCAAAACCGCGCAATGGAAACCAACATGAAACTACATTTTCTACTTTTATGTTGGTTTCCATTTAGTGAGATCTGAGAGTTTGCAAATTCCAAGTATGGAAACCAACAAGAAACCCCCGAACTTAGTTTCATTTTGGTTTCCATTTACAGAAAAACCAAAATCACATTTCAAAAATGGAAACTAGTTGGAAACTCAGTTAGTGAGTTTCCGAGAATGGAAACCAACTGGATTCCACAATTACCCACATTACGGATGGTTTCCAGGTTTCTGGAAACCAAGTCATTTTTGCAGTGAAATATCTCATGTAACGGCCATTCGTGAAGCCGACACGCTTAGTTGTGTTAATTTGGTAGAAATAAGTTCAAAATGCCAAAGATCCTACTCATTTACTAATTCTTGATTTCAAAACATTCGAATTCTGACTTTTATAGTTATCGTTGTCCATGCCTATCATATAATTATTGCATATATATTGATTATATTTTTCGTGACTGTGCTGTGTATTTTTGTCTCATGAGAATAATACTTCTAAAATTAGGGTCAAATGTGATCCATCATATTTTTTCGTCCAGTGTCAGACCACAAACACAAACAATGCATAATGCAAGACTAATATCCTCAAGCGTAAATTAGCATGCAAACACGAATACACAATGCCTCGAGTGCCGTGTGTTAGATCGGTACACAGGTTGATAAACAGTAACAGCTAACAGATATCCGTTTCAGTGGTTAGCACGGTGCCAAAGTCAAGTGCCCAAATCCCACTTCTACTTTACTGTACTTTATATACGTCATGGCTATACTTCAATAAATTCTCACAACCTAGACACATACCTAGACGTTTTCAAAAGTTCTGTTGTTTTCTGGATGGGGGCAAAATATACTAGACACAAAAGGTTTCTAAGGTTAAATATGAACATTGGCACATATAACATTTATTAATAAATACAGGTGTGAACACAGCAAGTATTGGAGACAACCAAACGCTCATGCACGTACCAGGTGGCGTAACGTCATTGATGATGGCCTATGGACTTGCAGTGTGTTACCCGTGCAACTGCACTCATCCTGTGAAACAGTGAAATTTCTGTCAGTGTCAGATGTTTGATTTATTCCTCATTCAAACGTTCACAAATTCACATAAAACGTCACATACACATCATGCCAAGATTAACATCTGCTCAGTCATGAATCCATTGGAATGGGTCGAACAGGAATGAGTCAGCTAAAGGTGGCAGCACACTTCCAACGCCATCGCAACACGATATGTGCATTGGTCAGACGTTATCGTAACGCCAATGACGTCGATGTTCACCCGCGTTCTGGGCGTCTTTCAGTAACGACGCCAAGATAAGGCAGATGGATTCGGTGACTCTTCTTCGACGACACTGACCACACCCAGACCATTCCAGGACTGCGCCGTATCACAGCAGGAATGTCAGTTTTTGATTGAACCACGAAACCCTGCTCAACAACCCATTCTGAAATAAGCTCATTGAGACAACCGCATGCGGTGGTCATACCCTTTCTTGACTTTGTGACTTCATCGTGTGACCCCTTACTCGATTTTTATCTTCTGATGTCATCGTTACGGATATTGTTCAGGTTCTTTTGACATCTTGTGGTGGTCGGATACAGCTTATGAAGTGTCTTCTTAATTTCGTTTTCGCTGCGCTGTAATCCAATTCTGAATGCATTTTTGCGTGCACATTTTAAATGGGCTAGTGTTCATTTTGCTGAACTGTACCATTTTCCAGGTGCAGGTCGTACGTCGCACAAAAATGTATGTAAACAGTAGGACACAAGAAGGTATACATTTGGACATGGATTTGACTAGCACAATACAAACATTATCTGAAAACTATCAAGCAGTGACCTGAAGGTCAAGAACACAGTAACTATGCCCCTCTGAAATACATCCGAATCGAATACCAATTTGTGTTTGCTGCATAGATAACCGCCATCAGCCATGGGCGTACGCTATCTACCCACTCGCGACTATGTGTACTAAAAGGTTTAACATCAAACACCCAACAAGATAGACTGCACGAGATGAGACACATGATCACAAAATTGTGCACGTAGGTGTCGAGATAGAAATTTAATTATATGTGAGATCGCCAAATGCCTGACCAAAAAAATAACGGTCAAAAATAGTGAATAGCCGAATGAGTTATGACTTTTTCATTTATCAAATCATTTCTGTAGCCTTTGTCCCTACACCGTTTTTGTTGTAGTATATGCTTGGTATTGGACAAAGTATTTTGGACAAAGTGTTATTGGTCTGTGAGCATCCGTCAGGGAAATCCTGCAGGAAAGAGAAAGTATTTCAAGTCCCAAACAGCTCTGGGAATGATGTAATGATGCTGGCGATATAGAACCTAATTGTGTATACTGCGTTGTTGAATATTGATAAAATGATGCCCAACTGGTGTTAAGTATTATGAGTAATAATTTAGTTCTTACTTCTGTGACAGTAGTTTATAAAGTATAGTACGTATATTTGTTACTACTGCAGGACTTTTTATCGTCACGATATGGATAAAAGTAATATTGACATAACATTCTCTTTCTAACTATGGTTTGGGGGCAAAGCAGTATATTTCAGTCAAGCTCTCTCGATCGGTTCGTACAGTCTAACAGACAGATGGTCAGTTAATTCAGGAAGGAGCCCGTGGTTCCTCATTACAAAGCTTCATTCCATGAATAACGAAATGAGTGAAGCAACTAAACGTGAGTCGACTGACACTACACGAATAAACACGTGATACATGCATATGAATGGAAAATAATAACAATCAATATTTTAAGTATATAGCAAAATGAAAATAAGTTAAAACAGAAACATGCATATTTCTTTAAATCAGTTTTTCAGTTACAGAAATAGGAGACCTACCTGTGGCTTTACAACATATCAGCAGAGCCACCCACGTCGCTGTATCACTGATGCTCATTCTGGTGTGGAGACAAGATGAGTATTGGGAGACGTGCAGGGATGGAGGCATGCATGGCCATTCACCTTGTGTCCGCGGGCAATGACCACCCAACACAACAACAACGTGATATCAATCACTTGTCAAACACATCAAACAGGGATGCAGGGTCGTTGAACTCGATATCAATTGAAGAAGGTTACCCTTTGGTTTGCAGCCTCTTTCCAACATATGTAAACAATATAAACGTAATTCAGTCTTATTGTTATCTTAGGTATGTGAATTACAAACGTGTGTATAGTGGAGTAATGTTTAAATGTAACGTATTGTACAATATATACTACAAACAGAAATCATGGGAACATCCTGAAAGTTGATGGTCGTGCATAAAATTAAACATGGTAAGGTCATGTATACTGTAAGGTATACATTTTCTGTGCACTTTCAATGACATGTTAGAACATGCAGTGAAGCAACGTATTCAATATTTGTTTAGTTTGCGTGAAATGAAACATTGTCACAAACAGCAAGAAGCAAGGGTAGTGAAACATATCAGCACCATAGTTGAATCCAATGCCTACGCACAACAGCCTAGTGTATGCGGATGACAGACTTCCCAGGCAGCTTGCTTCACTGACGGTTCTAACGTGTCAATTGACGTTTCCATTAAGCACATAAAAAGTTGCATCTACCTTAGTATATAAATGGTCTCTGCAAGGTTAAGTTTATGTATGACTATCGTATCTATTTTCATGCTATCAATGTCATTGGGCATATAACAGCATGAGTGAGGGAGTCAGTGAAGAAGTGACTGCACTATGTGAATCCACAACAGATTTAATAGTTCATTTCTTGTTCGTTTACTTTGGAACTACTAATGTTAGGTCGTTTAAAGCATTTAATATAGCTTGGTGTACGTAATGCCTTGGTGTACGTTCTTACGAGTGTTTGTCGATTCTGTGCAAATGAAAGTTTCTTGCCTATTTAATACTTCAGTGTTGGTATGAATATTGCACAATCCTTAACACATGGATATTTTGTTTGTCTGGTACTACATGATCCTTAACACATGGATATTTTGTTTGTCTGGTACTACACAATCCTTAACCCCTGCCTAATTATAAACAGTATGGCTTGTATTTTTCTTTAAAAAAATACATATTAGTGAGATCATCTGTAATGCAGTATATCCATTTCAAGTTTGCACAAACATGGGTGAGTTTTGTTTTATGCCGCAATATTCCAGCAAATATTAAGGCGAGGAACACCAGTATTTATACCCATATTGGGTATCGAATTGAATTGACGTGTCGAGGGAATGCTTTAACAACCGGCCTATCTCAGTGCCCACGCCCCACGCGACCATGAGACTTTATCACTTCACCTCATGTGTGACCTGAGTACAGAAACACAAGCTAAGTGGTTTCATATTCTTACTATACAATTTATACAATATATGTCCTATTTCGGACATATTCAGACATGGTTTCTGGAATAACATATGTTACAAAGTTAATGTCCTTTGACAGCCTTCCCACGTATATCTTTAGGTGTATTTCACTGTTTTTCATCACCAGAAGAACATATTTGAGTTGTCATTTATCTAACATTTATGTGACAAGGTATCCATGGCAAAGAGCTTGGTGTCCTTGTACGGTGACACATATCGCCTGCAGCAGGTATGACCTTACACTGATCGGCCCTTGACGTGGCCTCGCTCTTGTTTGATCTCACGACCGTGATTGTCCACGATGCCCTCGCTACTGTCGCCACATACAGGTTATATACAGTGACCCTAGCAGGAGGGTCAGAAACCTTCCGATGTTCCTCATGTATGTCCCGCGAACCAACAAAAGTAGGCACCAGCGCAGTTGCTTAACCGATTGCACTTCACCACACGTGGATGGACCTATGTTCTTGTTATCAACCATCGTTATATATTTGGTCCTGCTGGAATATATAGTACATAACTTTCATTCATATGATGTAGAGAGTGAGTTGGGTTTTACGTCGCTTTTACCAGTAGTACAGGGATATCACGGAGGGGACCCCGGAAACTGGCATCACACATTGTACCCATGTGGGGAATCGAACCCAGACCTTGAGAGTGAACGCTTTAACTACTAGACTGGCTCACCGCCCTCAAGTGAAGTAATCGGAAAATGCAGGCATGAACGTATTCAAGGTTCTCTCACCCACAAATGCATATTAACGACAAATGAAAATGACTGAAAGGTTAAATAAGTTCATATGTACCATATAAATCTATGATTTCCTCTAAAATGTCAGAAAGTAAAGTGTGTAGTCCGAACACCTTGTTTGTCTACTCAATACAAGTGTCTGTAATCACAGCGCTAGATGTTATATTCTGCATCACTTTGTGCGTTCTTTCATCATGAGATGTAATATGTATCACGAGGCTGCAAACCAGATGGCTGTGAGTCCGGTTGCCCACAGTCAGGGGATGCAGCAGTGGGTTATTTTAAGGCCGCTTCAAATGATCTCTCTCGCTCGACTCGCTCGACTGCAAAACAAATTTACCTACATAATCCGTGTATATATTATTTATCACACCATTATGCATTAATCATAACTATGTATACATCTTAGATTGTGTGTAGTCTAAGTTAGTCTTTAATATTACGTCATCGGCTTATTTTATGCATACATGTTAAGTTGTTCATCTACGTGAGTGTTTATTAATATATTATACATTTTTATATTATACAATTTTCATCACGTTTATTGCATCATGCAAACGTTGGTCCTAATGCAGTGGTATTACTGCTGATTCTCACTTAACGTCAGTTTATAAGTCAACACATATATATGACAGTCCACACAGTCGAGTTACTGCTAGCCTATTATGAGTCCTCAGTTACAGAGTTCATCAACGAGGACTGTTGTAAATTACAACCCGTCATCTTGTACTCAGCCTCTCACGGACGGGTGGGTAGGGTAGCTGTTGCTTTTTACTAATCAAGACCCAAGACTGGAAAATCATTGAATGGCGTGACAAAATCCGGTCCAATAAGAAATGAAGAGCTAGTCAACCTGCTCACTCGATATCCACCTCACTCACTCATTCACTCACTCACTCACTCACCAATGAACATGGAAAAGCCTTTGTTGCATACGCATGGTCATCAGAACAAACAGCACGCGCGCTTTTGTCGTGACGCATGAGTCCGTAATTATCAGGGCTTAAAACGCTATAATTTAATAGTTGTTTAATTGTCAGGTGAGCAACGAAAATAACCACAATACATCTTAATACATAGCCTTTACAAAGGACATAAAAATACCATTAAGTTCCTAAAGAATCCCAGATGTTGACAGGATGACAGATTAACCTGTTGGACAGAGATGAAGGGATCCAGACAGTGTCCCGCTGCATGGAGGTGTACATGGCAGGTGCCGACACCAGGTAGACAGGTAGACCTACTGCCAGGTCGGGACTGTAGTGTAAATTCTATGTCAGCTGTGATTTTTATGGGGAATATTACATTACGATTGTATTTTGACTTACATAATATACTGAGTTGCAGCTGATCCCCATGTTTTGTCCAGCTAACTATATTATGATTCAATATATTCAAGTCCCGGGTGATCAAACGTTAAATATGCCGCAACTTGGGGTGTAAGACTTTGTCCTCAGGCTACTCGTGGTTCCGATCCCAGATCTCACCTGCTTAAGTGCATACATTGTAAACAGTGACAAAAGTATCCATATTCACTAAGGGGTTTTGACATATAGATAAAACGTGCTTAATCATTTGATAAATCTTCAGACGACCTTCAAATGTCAGACCATGGAAACGTCCGAGGAGATTAGGTTCTCATGACTTCATGTTTCATCGAAGAACACCTTGTGGTTTTAAACGTCACCTGTGACTTACCCGGATGGGTGTCATCGTACAAGCTAGTACAAGCAGCCACACATGCACAAGCTTGCATGTCGTAATATGAGCGACATATTCTTAGGTACCACGTTAAAACACATTTCGCTTCACCGCACCCACCATTATTCAATGTAAGAGAAACTTCCATTCGCTGACATGACAGGTTATCGAGTCACAGAAGAGTGCCATTATACGCATATGTGATACGTTTGTGCTTCATGCCGAGAGGAAGGACAAGGAGTTTCATATTTTATACAGGAACACAAAACTGAACATCTTATTGTTTCGAGGTGCCCTGTTAAGTATAGAGTCACTTTAATACTGGAAAGCGACAACAGGACAGTGAAGGTAAGATATTGTAGCAATGTAGGGGATTGCGTTGAGGTCATCGGGTAGGGATGTGGGCCTTTAGTGACTGGTTTAGTCCTAGTGAAGGTGATCACGTTTGCATCCTGTGCATGTGACTGATCTGAGGGACCACATCGGCCCTAGTGATGACGACGGAAGACATGGCGTGTGGCGTGAAACAACATTCATTTGTCAGTGTGTCAAGGTCTCAAGTGAAGAGAAGACAACCCTAGACAACTTTAGACATGAAACGTTGTTTGTCCATCTGAATACCTCTTTTAATTTCACACGTAAATTCAAATATAGTTGACAGTAGTGTAACAGCACGGTTGTGTCATCAAGTTTTGTCAGTTGATGGATGCAGGTGTCATGTGAGAGTTCAGTGTTCAGACTCTGTCTGCTATTAGGAGTCATGTTAACAAGGGATACCTTACGTATTTGCCTTTCTCATGAGGTTTCGTCATGCACAGGCATCCGTTGTAATAATCTGATCACCACACAACCACTGATCGGGAGAGTGAGTGAGTGAGTGAGTGAGTGAGTGAGTGAGTGAGTGAGTGAGTGATACTCTATATTCTAGAAATATTGCCACTGGTGACACCCAAAATCGGAAATCGAACCCGGATCTTCAGCGAGACGAGCGAACGCTTTAAGCATTAGACGTACCCAGTCCCCACCCCTTGCCTCCATAGAGTGAGCGATGACATGAGTTTGCCCTTGTCCCCTTGTAAACCTGGAGATGCAAGATTGATGTGAGTTCCTCTAAAAGATTTCAGATCACACCTTTAGAAGCAAGAAACACTCCTGTTCCCACACAACTGCTCACATACGTAAATAATATATTCCTGACAACAAAGTGTTGTTAGAAAATAATGTTGTGAATAATGGCGAATCCTGACTGAAAGAACGTTAATGTGCTTATTAACTGGTGTGCCACACATTCTTCTGCCTATGTCCCCTTTGCTATAACGCATGTTTTAATTCTGTCATACAATCGCATCACCTGTTTTACTTGAGTCAACGGTATCACTAACAGCAATTTTAACTGGCGCAACACCGAACACGTGGCGTTGGTGTAACAAGTGATATATCGAAAACCGTACATCCTGATGACATCAGGTATTTACGGCTTATCCCATACACATGTAGTTGGCAATATTACTGAACAAGCATAATGGAATGTCTACAATGAAGAAAACGCGTCTATATGTTACCATGAGTCACTGTCGTATATTGTGAAACAGTGTTGTAACTGAGTTACAATAATTGTTGCAAGATTCAGTAGCTAGGAGGGGTACGCTACGTAATTTAATTATTTAGTGTGGGAGTCCAGTGTAGTAATATATGACATGTCTCACTGTTACAGTGAGGTGAAGGTTATTGGTGTCCTCACAGCTGTAGTTTAATTCCTTTGTAGTGATTTGTTTGAATGTGTGGAATCAAACAAGTTTCGAATACAACTGTTAATTATATCACCATTCTGAGTTCTTTGTTTCGTGCGCACCTTATTAAATCGACACGAACAACCATTTCTACTTCGTTTTCAATCAGGACTATATTGTTCCAGACATATCACGAATATAGGAGTTGCATCAAGTGTTGCCTTCTCAGTGAACCGACTTCAGTCGTCTGTTGCACAGAAAAAAAGTGAAACAAAACCATTTAAAAAACAGGCAAAATGTAATACGTTTAACCAATCGACGTTCAAAATTTGAGGCTACATTCCTTGATACCCAGACACCTAGGACTCACGGACATGACTCGACCTGGGACTCACGGACATGACTCGACCTGGGACTCACGGACATGACTCGACATGGGACTCACGGACATGACTCGACCTGGGATTCACGGACATGACTTGACCTGGGACTCACGGACATGACTCGACCTGGGACTCACGGACATGACTCGACCGTCAACAAGTGAAATGATGAACGCTCGTTTACATTTCGCAGCAGCCTGATAATATGGTATACCTTTTCGGTATCTGAACTAAGCCAAACATAGAAAGTCTATATCAGTGTTTTGTACAATTATGACAGTCCCTCTCATAAATAGACAAAGTTTAGTAATTTGAGCGTCACCCTTTACGGAAAAGCTGCAGAACGTCCGCACTTCTGAACAGCAGGTGCAACAACAAACTGGCATACAGATGTGATGACAATGTATGTGACAGGCGGCGCCAGGGATCGACATATGTTTACTGGTTTTATCGAACATTATGACGGAGTTTCAGTGATCAACAACATTCCATCTATATGGCGTCCGTCTGTACATAATCGAGTCTGGAACACACAATCCAGTGATCAACAGCATAAGCATCGATCTGGGGAATTGGTAACCGATGACATATGTCAAACAAATCAGCGAGTCTGACCAGGTAACGGGTAACGTGTGTTATTCCCAAACAAGAAAATGACAACAGCCAATCACACAAACATCGATAGCTCTGCTAACCGCAAAACCGGCCCTACATGACTGCCCCATCGCGTTGACAAGAACTTGATAGAAGGCTTGAGGAAATTCAACAAATGAATGTTTTGACTTTACCCTTTTTACAAACAAGCCATTTATGCATGTAAAGTACATTTGTACCAGGGAAAAATGGAAATCGAATACACTTACTGGTCTGAGATCATCACACACGCTGCTCATCTTAGATAACGATCTGAGGTTTGGGGCTAATGTATAGATAGATGCACTGGCGCAGTTACATAAAGTCTATTAGATCACCCGAGCTGACCATTGATCTACCCTCCCAATATGACCTTACAAAGCAATCTATTCTAAGTGGACATCATTGGAGTACATTCACCTTGTAATACACGGTACGCAATGTACTGGTAAAGACAGCTTGTGCTACTGAAATCTCGAAAAACTCCATCATCCTACTGGCTACACGTTTGTATGTCCGCTAACCTCAAGTCCCGGATTGGCAATATATTGCATGTGCTGATATTCCAATTGTTGGGGTGGCAAAAGTTGTCTGTACGTACAATGTCTTTCAATGGAACAGGTGGGTTAACAATGCCACAAATGTCAGCAAAGTTGATATATATTCCAATAAATCGTTCCACTTTCCGAACAACAGTGGAGTAAGATGCTAGAGGGGCATCGGCCAACCCATTTATAATACTTTGTATCAGTTGTAGCAGACAGTGTTTCTGGTGCGACTGTTACAAGTCTCATGTATCATTATTATGACAGAAAGCACGCCAACCTCCTAGGAAAGGTACACTGTGAGAGGAATACTAATGTTGTACCATACCCTGACGACGGTCCCATTTGAGCTTACCCGTGGTCTACCTAGTAGTTACACCACGTCTTAAAGGAACCTAGGACCTCCACTATCTGGCTGGCTCATTACTGGCTCGAGTATGCCTTGTGTTTATTTTAACCACTACATCAAATTCATTGTCGAAGACTTCATAATCATTGTGGAAAGTTCTCATGAGATGGACTGCTCATGTCTATATCATGACCTCAGTAAGTGTACAGTTTGAAAGTTCAGGAAACGTCGCACCTTCGTCTCTGTTTGACAACTGAGTCAACCCATCTTACACGGCCGACTGAGCTTCCTACCCTCAGCAACTTGCGAAAGAATTGTGTCTTCTGTTGTCTCATCCCATTCCAGTCCATTACTTTCAACTTCGTCCATTATTTGTGATAATATAATGTCGTCTATGGTGTCATCCCACTCTTGACCTGACATCGCGACGGTGTGCAACAGGATGATTTCCAGTTCAAACTTCCCGCACAGATTTTGAAAACGCGCATTGAGGGTCTGGTACATAGCAGTTACGCTATCCAATCACTCGAAGTTTGTCGAGACAGACGATGGGTGAGCCGGTGTTGACTGACAGCTGAACATGTGTCTGCGCCCAGGACACATATTCATCTGTCAATCAGCTGTTTACACTGCAGCAGAGTATGTCAATGATAAAGCGCTATATCCTCCGCATGCACAGACACATACCCACACACTCTCTCGCACGCATGCACAGACACATACCCACACACTCTCTCGCACGCATGCACAGACACATACCCACACACTCTCTCGCACGCATGCACAGACACATACCCACACACTCTCTCGCACGCATGCACAGACACATACCCACACACTCTCTCGCACGCATGCACAGACACATACCCACACACTCTCTCGCACGCATGCACAGACACATACCCACACACTCTCTCGCACGCATGCACAGACACATACCCACACACTCTCTCGCACGCATGCACGTGAATACAGTAAGGAAGTGAAATATGCTTGAACACAACGTCTTACCTATTCAGATAAAAATATTTTCTGTCTTTTGTTGGCCAATGTAAGAATTAGCCACTTATATATATATATATATATATATACGACTAGCAAATCTTGGTCATTAGCATTTTGAACTCAGTCTTGAGCGAGTGTGCACTTCGGTTTGATTTGACATAAAGGCATGACGTGATTCAGGCTCATGTCAGACTGTTAGTATGTTTTGTTTTAACTCCCAAAGCACGAGCGTGGTGCCGTCAATGCAAGAAGCATAAATAAACTGAACCAGGCGTCAAACTCGCAATCAAAGGGACGACTCCATTTACAATAAAATGGCGTCTTAAACGTTCAGACCACTCGTCTGTTGAAGATTGGTTTGAAGGAAAGGGTTTTCATGTGTCTATCATCATAACTGCACAGCAATTAAAATAAGGGGGGCTGAAACTGAACGCGGTCGACTGCAGACGAGCGTGCACAACACAGGACAGGCCCATACGGGTTTGTCACTGATGTGCCACCTCCATGTACAGTTTCATCAATACCGGGATTGCGTTCTGGACTGAGGCATTATTCGGACTGATCAGAAGGCTTAATCCTTCATTGACTAATAGTGGATGAACATTCCTTGGGCTACTTCAGAATCTGATTGGTTCCGCTGGGCAACATTGGGCAGTTTCGTTACTCTGGTCAAGACCATCAAGATGTTGAGAAAAGATGTGACCTTCACCTTGACATGTGTGTCATGACGAACCTCGATCAGTTACAATAGTTTATCCAAATTTAAACAAAGTGTTACAATCTGTTAACATTGCAATATCCATATAGAAGCTGCTTTTACTTTCTTCGTTTTGTGCAGGGTATACATTGAATATGTCGGATTTCGAAGTTAAGGAACAACGTTCCACTGTTGTTTTCCACAATTTCGGAAATGTCCATGGGGAGATGAAAGCGTTCGCGGATCTTGTGCACAGGATGTTACAGAGTCAATAAAATATAAGTGATGCCCATCGTCCTTTTACAGGATGGTACAGAGGGCACCCAGATCTGCTGATGATGGATTTCACTTGACGTATGGCATCATAATATATACGACAGAGCGACATACTCTACTTTCTTCATCACTTCAGATTGTGGACAGTGAAATGGCTTCACGTAACGTAATGCTCTGTCACTGTCATGTAAATATATACCTTCATTAGTCTTCACTAAGGTTATTTGGTCTGCATTTGCAAACGTCCCATTTATGGAAGTGCTAGGCCATGCGCTTGTGATGAGGAAGCGCCCATTTAGCATTCACCGATAATATGTCATCTTTCGCTGTTTCACATTAAAAGACTATTGTGGTGAATATCACGACATATCCCACAACTACTACTGTAGAATAATGTGGTGTTTCACGGTAATGAGTTCTTTGAATTATGCTTAGTACTTGGAAGGTTCAGCCGGGTGGTGAAGGATACACTAAACTTCCTACGTGGTGCCATCCCGTCTTGATAGTAATTTGTCCCTGGGATGACTACTGAGAGGGAAACAACTATTGTGATTCTCTATTGCCACAAACTATTGCAATAGCGATAGGCTATTGCGACCAACTATTGCAATGCTATTCCGAGAGTGTGTATGTTCTCCTTGAGTTGTCTCATGTCACAAAAATAGCTCTATCATGTGTATACCTATAATCATCAGGAGTGGATAGCCCAAACACAGCCACGAGTGGCTCATCCAAACACAGCCAAGAGTGGCTCATCCAAACACAGCCACGAGTGGCTCATCCAAACACAGCCAAGAGTGGCTCATCCAAACACAGCCACGAGTGGCTCATCCAAACACAGCCAAGAGTGGCTCATCCAAACACAGCCACGAGTGGCTCATCCAAACACAGCCACGAGTGGCTCATCCAAACACAGCCAAGAGCGGCTCATCCAAACACAGCCAAGAGTGGCTCATCCAAACACAGCCACGAGTGGCTCATCCAAACACAGCCAAGAGTGGCTCATCCAAACACAGCCACGAGTGGCTCATCCAAACACAGCCACGAGTGGCTCATCCAAACACAGCCAAGAGCGGCTCATCCAAACACAGCCAAGAGCGGCTCATCCAAACACTGCCACGAGCGGCTCATCCAAACACGGCCACGAGTGGCTCATCCAAACACGGCCAAGAGTGGCTCATCCAAACACAGCCAAGAGTGGCTCATCCAAACACAGCCAAGAGTGGCTCATCCAAACACAGCCAAGAGTGGCTCATCCAAACACAGCCAAGAGTGGCTCATCCAAACACAGCCACGAGTGGCTCATCCAAACACAGCCACGAGTGGCTCATCCAAACACAGCCAAGAGTGGCTCATCCAAACACAGCCAAGAGTGGCTCATCCAAACACAGCCAAGAGTGGCTCATCCAAACACAGCCACGAGTGGCTCATCCAAACACAGCCACGAGTGGCTCATCCAAACACAGCCAAGAGTGGCTCATCCAAACACAGCCAAGAGTGGCTCATCCAAACACAGCCAAGAGAGGCTCATCCAAACACAGCCAAGAGAGGCTCATCCACACACAGCCAAGAGTGGCTCATCCAAACACAGCCAAGGGTGGCTCATCCAAACACAGCCACGAGTGGCTCATCCAAACACAGCCAAGAGTGGCTCATCCAAACACAGCCAAGGGTGGCTCATCCAAACACAGCCAAGAGTGGCTCATCCAAACACAGCCAAGAGTGGCTCATCCAAACACAGCCAAGAGTGGCTCATCCAAACACAGCCAAGTGTGACTCATGCAAACACAGCCAAGAGTGGCTCATCCAAACACAGCCAAGGGTGGCTCATCCAAACACAGCCAAGGGTGGCTCATCCAAACACAGCCAAGAGGGGCTCATCCAAACACAGCCAAGAGTGGCTCATCCAAACACAGCCAAGAGTGGCTCATCCAAACACAGCCAAGAGTGGCTCATCCAAACACAGCCAAGAGTGGCTCATCCAAACACAGCCAAGAGTGGCTCATCCAAACACAGCCAAGAGTGGCTCATCCAAACACAGCCAAGAGTGGCTCATCCAAACACAGCCAAGAGTGGCTCATCCAAACACAGCCAAGGATGGCTCATCCAAACACAGCCAAGAGTGGCTCATCCAAACACAGCCAAGAGTGGCTCATCCAAACACAGCCAAGAGTGGCTCATCCAAACACAGCCAAGGGTGGCTCATCCAAACACAGCCAAGAGTGGCTCATCCAAACACAACCAAGGGTAGCTCATCCAAACACGGCCAAGTGTGGCTCATCCAAACACAGCCAAGAGTGGCTCATCCAAACACAGCCACGAGTGGCTCATCCAAACACAGCCACGAGTGGCTCATCCAAACACAGCCAAGAGTGGCTCATCCAAACACAGCCAAGAGTGGCTCATCCAAACACAGCCAAGAGAGGCTCATCCAAACACAGCCAAGAGAGGCTCATCCACACACAGCCAAGAGTGGCTCATCCAAACACAGCCAAGGGTGGCTCATCCAAACACAGCCACGAGTGGCTCATCCAAACACAGCCAAGAGTGGCTCATCCAAACACAGCCAAGGGTGGCTCATCCAAACACAGCCAAGAGTGGCTCATCCAAACACAGCCAAGAGTGGCTCATCCAAACACAGCCAAGAGTGGCTCATCCAAACACAGCCAAGTGTGACTCATGCAAACACAGCCAAGAGTGGCTCATCCAAACACAGCCAAGGGTGGCTCATCCAAACACAGCCAAGGGTGGCTCATCCAAACACAGCCAAGAGGGGCTCATCCAAACACAGCCAAGAGTGGCTCATCCAAACACAGCCAAGAGTGGCTCATCCAAACACAGCCAAGAGTGGCTCATCCAAACACAGCCAAGAGTGGCTCATCCAAACACAGCCAAGAGTGGCTCATCCAAACACAGCCAAGAGTGGCTCATCCAAACACAGCCAAGAGTGGCTCATCCAAACACAGCCAAGAGTGGCTCATCCAAACACAGCCAAGGATGGCTCATCCAAACACAGCCAAGAGTGGCTCATCCAAACACAGCCAAGAGTGGCTCATCCAAACACAGCCAAGAGTGGCTCATCCAAACACAGCCAAGGGTGGCTCATCCAAACACAGCCAAGAGTGGCTCATCCAAACACAACCAAGGGTAGCTCATCCAAACACGGCCAAGTGTGGCTCATCCAAACACAGCCAAGAGTGGCTCATCCAAACACAGCCAAGAGTGGCTCATCCAAACACAGCCAAGAGTGGCTCATCCAAACACAGCCAAGAGTGGCTCATCCAAACACGGCCAAGAGTGGCTCATCCAAACACAGCCAAGGGTGGCTCATCCAAACACAGCCAAGAGCGGCTCATCCAAACACAGCCAGGAGGGGCTCATCCAAACACAGCCAAGAGAGGCTCATCCAAACACAGCCAAGAGTGGCTCATCGAAACACAGCCAAGTGTGACTCATCCAAACACAGCCAAGACTGGCTCGTCCAAACACAGCCAAGGGTGGCTCATCCAAACACAGCCAAGAGCGGCTCATCCAAACACAGCCAAGAGGGGCTCATCCAAACACAGCCAAGGGTGGCTCATCCAAACACAGCCAAGAGTGGCTCATCCAAACACAGCCAAGAGTGGCTCATCCAAACACAGCCAAGAGTGGCTCATCCAAACACAGCCAAGGGTGGCTCATCCAAACACAGCCAAGAGTGGCTCATCCAAACACAGCCAAGAGTGGCTCATCCAAACACCAAACACAGCCAAGGGTGGTCATCCAAACACAGCCAAGGGTGGCTCATCGAAACACGGCCAAGATTGGCTCATCCAAACACGGCCAAGGGTGGCTCATCTAAACAAGGCCAAGGGTGGCTCATCCAAACACAGCAAGATTGGCTCATCCAAACACAGCCAATAGTGGCTCATCCAAACACAGCCAAGGGTGGCTCATCCAAACACAGCCAACAGTGGTTCATCCAAACACAGCCAAGAGTGGCTCATCCAAACACAGCCAAGAGTGGCTCATCCAAACACAGCCAAGGGTGGCTCATCCAAACACAGCCAAGAGTGGCTCATCCAAACACAGCCAAGAGTGGCTCATCCAAACACAGCCAAGAGTGGCTCATCCAAACACAGCCAAGAGTGGCTCATCCAAACACAGCCAAGAGTGGCTCATCCAAACACAGCCAAGAGTGGCTCATCCAAACACAGCCAAGGGTGGCTCATCCAAACACAGCCAAGGGTGGCTCATCCAAACACAGCCAAGAGTGGCTCATCCAAACACAGCCAAGAGTGGCTCATCCAAACACAGCCAAGAGTGGCTCATCCAAACACAGCCAAGAGTGGCTCATCCAAACACAGCCAAGAGTGGCTCATCCAAACACAGCCAAGAGTGGCTCATCCAAACACAGCCAAGAGTGGCTCATCCAAACACAGCCAAGAGTGGCTCATCCAAACACAGCCAAGAGTGGCTCATCCAAACACAGCCAAGGGTGGCTCATCCAAACACGGCCAAGAGTGGCTCATCCAAACACAGCCAAGGGTAGCTCATCCAAACATGGCTAAGAGTGGCTCATCCAAACATAGCCAAGAGTGGCTCATCCAAACACAGCCAAGAGTGGCTCATCCAAACACAGCCAAAAGTGGCTCATCCAAACACAGCCAAGAGTGGCTCATCCAAACACAGCCAAGGGTGGCTCATCCAAACACAGCCAAGAGTGGCTCATCCAAACACAGCCAAGAGTGGCTCATCCAAACACAGCCAAGGGTGGCTCATCCAAACACAGCTAAGAGTGGCTCATCCAAACACGGCCAAGAGTGGCTCATCCAAACACAGCCAAGAGTGGCTCATCCAAACACACCATCTGAGGGATGTTGATGCATGTGCTGCATGGAGAAAACATGTGTTGATCTGCAATCAAGGAGTGATTTAGAGATGAGTGTTCATGAGAATGATGCTAATTTCGTTTCAATTTCGCTTGGGCTATTGTGAGGGGTTTTTTGTTTTGTTTTTTTTTTAGTTTTTTTTTTTTTTTTTTTTTTTTTTTGTGGGGGGGGGGGGGGGGAGTAGAATTGTTTCAACATTTGTGTTTTGATTGCAATTTTCACTTTCTGTGGTACGTTCTGATAAAAAAATGTTTCACTTAACACCTGTTATGTTGAATTTGGAAAAGATTCAGGTGGTTTATTTTGGGTAATGTAATTATGCTGCTGATATTGCAGCTATACACATTCACAATTTGCGGTTGAGCTATATTATGTAGATACTACACTAGTGTCTATTTATTGCAGTGATGAAGTTGAACATCAGAGCATGGTAAGTGATGACACGCCTACGTACTGGCATGTGTGACGTCAGGATTGAGACACTGTCGTCAGCTTTGTGGTAAGTCGTGGCACGTCGTCACGTAACCGATGTAACCGAGAGATTTAAGCTGCTGCTTTGACTGTGTAATGCATTTATAGTTCATCCCACGTTGTAGCAGCGCAATTGTGCATTAGATGCACATTGACAAACTCTTCACACATGTGTATAACTTGTACTCACATCTCATGCTATGTTGAGACATTGGTGTTACAATGCCTGAAGCCATTCAAGCGTATGGCATGTAGTATGACCTGCGTTATGAATGATCACTAGTGCTTTAACTGTACATCAACTGTCAGATATTTCACTTGTATTAGTACTTGTATTTTGTACTGCCCCGTAACTTTCATTTCATGTGTTAAGTGTTTTCTTGTGTGAAAGTTTGTGTTTGGTGGGTGTGAAGGCTTGGGTGAATAGAGTTGATGAGGGATGACGATCACTAACATTTGAATACATGAAGTGCTTTTGTTAATAAACTTTATTTTGTTTACAATTTCCTGATCTTTTTGCATTTAAAGTCGGGTAAGCACGTGACATCTCATTTGAAGTTATTTCCCAAACGGGAGAGTTCTTTATGAGAAAAAAACCCAGCTGAAGTGTTAGTTTCAGTCCCTTTTTACTACCTAATCAGAAACTTGAAACAGATCAAGTCTGATAAAGTGATAACAGGAGCTAAGTCAAAGTGAACGAGTCTGGTACCTCCTGTATTTTACGTTGCGCATTTATCAACTATCGATATTCCCACTTAGTTTTTCATCTCTGCCATCATTTAATGACTGAGATTCAACAACTGCAGTCAATATATAGTTCGATGCATCGTTACATAATACTTACTAGCCACCTGCAAACTACCTTCTTTACTAAAATGAAATAGATTTTGTTGCTTTTATCACGTTAGCCACGGCGCAGTCACCAAACCCAGGGTTACGCAAATCCGACATGGTGATGTTGTCGTGACGGTAGAGGTCCTGTTCATACAGTTGTTGGTTTCATTAATTAGTTGTCAATTTGAAAGGGAAAAAAAACTAAATAAAAGTGTAGCGGCCACAAAATTTCCGAGCACCGTGCTGGGATCCGAACGACGGACCCTCTGATCCGAAGTCGGACGCCTTGTCCACATGACCAAAGAGGTTAACCCCGTCAGCAAGCTGACAAGATAAGGATGTCATCTGTGGGATGACTCCACGCCCTGCTACATACTCCCCCGTCAACAGAAGGCCGTCCCGGGCCGCATAGTTGTGTACTGAGGCTTATTTTGTTCAAATTTGATATGCACGTGCTCAGCCACAAAATTTCCGAGTCCCGTGCTGGGATTCGAACGACGGACCCTCTGATCCGAAGTCGGACGCCTTGTCCACATGACCAAAGAGGTTAACCCCGTCATGTTGTATGACATGGATTAACATTCAGGTTGCATAAATTGAATTAAAATAATCATGTATTGCAATACACTGGGTTACAACATTCACACAATACAGTGAGAAAAATAAATTGTACATTTAAGAAAATAAACCTTACCCATCTGTGGAAAGGAATGGCAGTTTAATTTACCCAGTTTGGCACCTGCAAATAACATTTGCCAAATTCATACCACTGCAAGGCATACAATAATTGAAATACTTTAAGTACTTGTTATGTTGAAAATAATTATTTATTATGTTTCTTAAATTATATTTAAACAGTGTAAATGATAACATTTTATCTTAAGTGCATTTGAATAAAAGAATATCAAATTAAACTAACCTGTGGCAAGTAACACTGTTGTTTCTGTGCTGTTCTGTCGCTGGATACTAAGTGCCATGTTCCACAAAGGGGCATAATTTAGATGCACCTCAACCACATAGAATTTTCTACCACACCCTCAACAAAACCTCTTATAAGTTTTGAACATCAAATTTAAAAAAAACAAACACAATGTTTATTGAATAACCCTTCACCAAAGAAACTTTTAAACATATTTTTGGAATTTAGTAGTTTATACTTTTTATTTGCATGATTTTATAATTACATAAAACACCTTCACCTGACAACAATAAAATCTGTCATGTCTCAATTGACATCACTTCCTGTTACAAAAGCATTTAAGAGTTGCACCTTTTGTCATTTGTCTGTATCCAAATTAATGAAACATTGTAATCCACGTAATCGAATTAGTTGTTACGTAGGTCACTCTTGAGATCGATTGTACCAGCATGTGTGATTATTTCTTGACGATACAGTATCACAGTAACGGGTGATAATCAAATATGAAACGCAGTAATTGTTTTCGAGCGATATCCCTGAGAATGTTTTTATTTATTTATTTATTTATTTATTTATTTATTTATTTATTTATTTATTTATTTATTTATTTATTTATTTATTTATTTATTTATTTATTTATTTATTTATTTATTTATTTATTTATTTATTTTATGTTCCTTCATACCAAGTATAAAATAAATGCTAAGGTACACGCCCGGATGTTCATGTTGCTTTTCCACACAAATGACCCGTGAAACTGTATCTCACTCTGCTCTTTTTGAAAATATGGATGTATTGCTATTTGAAAGGCAGATGATCACCTGTTGTCGTCACGTAAATTTCGTTGTAACTTCAGGGTACAAAGAGCTCCTGCAAGGTGATTGTTTGTGCCAGAGTGCTGAATATTTACTAACAGATTCTCAGATAATTGTATTTCATGAAAGGTGAAAACGAAATTCACTGCAGTTTAGTGGGCATGAAACAGCTTTTTCCCGCGAGTTTCCACTGGCAATTTTACATTTTAGCTGAGAATGAATGGCTGAATGCACATAACTGTTATCTCAGCATTGCTGATTCAGACACAATTATCTAATCTCACACGTAAACGTCGCTTTCTGACTGGCTAAACGCTCGCCTATTTTCAATGTACCCAACTTACAAGCGAGGTACATTGCAATGTGCCCCGCAGCCAACAACTCATTCGGTACTTCGTGCAAGTGTTTCTTTATCTCCAATAACATTGAATCACGCATGATGCACGGAAATTACTGATGTTGTACGAATGAATGGAAGGGAAATAACTCTAAATCGTGTTTCTTGTTTCGTCTGCAAAATCTAGAGACCGCTACGAAAACATTTTCCTTGCATTCAAATTTTGACAAATGTAATCCCTGTGAATATTAATAATAATAATAATGGATTTATATAGCGCCATTTGCTCAACGGCGCTGAAAGGAGAGAGTAAGAAAACTCTATGAGAGGGCTAATGTGAAAAGATGGGGTTTTAGGGCTTTTTTTGAAACAGTCTATACAGCTGATTTCTCTGATAGTAATATGAAGGCTGTTCCAGAGTGATGGGGCTGCCACTGAGAAGGCTCTGTCACCCATAGTGCATTTGGTGAAGGGCTGAGAGAGAACAAGGGAGTTCCTGGAGCGGAGTGCTCTGCTGGGAGCGTGGAGAGTTAAGAGGTTCTTCAGATATTTGGGAAAGTCATCATCGTAGATGCAGCTGTGGGTGAAGAGGAAAAGCTTGAAGTTGATTCTGAAGGATATTGGGAGCCAGTGCAGTCGTTCAAGGATGGGAGTGAACACGGGCAACGACTCAGGCAGCAGAGTTTTGAATTCTTTGCAACTTGGATAGCAGATGGCCAGGAATGTTAAAGTAGAGAGAGTTGCAGTAGTCGAGTTTGGAGATTACACGATTTGTCATGAGTAACTGAGCAGTGTTAGAGTCCAAAAGGTGACGGATTTTGCTTATGTTGAAGATATGAAAGTAACTGGATTTGGAAAGGGCACTGATTTGTTGTTGAGGCAACATTGTTTCCTCAAAGATGATAACTAATTTCTTTGCTGAACGTGCAGATGTGATAACGTCATCACCGATTGTGAGACAGAGAGACTGTTGCTCGTTGAGTTTCAGATAGTTTAGCGCCATCCACGTTCTTATTTCTGCGATAGTCTTGGATTTGTAATGCACCGTTTTTCACATACTTGGGTTCGGCAGACAAATATAGCTGGTCGTCATCTGCATAGAGGTGGAAGTTCACAGAATATTGTCTAATGATGTCTCCTATTTGGTAGAATGTAAATACTGAACTGCAAAGCACCAAGAACCGAGCCCTGGGGCACTCCACGACGGAGTGGCATAGAATCCGACAGAACAGTGCCGATCTTGACAGATTGGCACCCGCCAGATAGGTAAGATTTCAGCAAGTTGAGAGCTGTTCCTCTGATCCCTGTCCTGGTGTTGAGACGCTGAAAGAGGATGCTGTGATCGATGGTATCAAAGCCACTTGATAGGTCAAGGAGAACAACCAGCGTTACCTTTTGATTGTCCATAGCGGACATGATGTCACTATCTACTTTGACTGGAACTGTCTCCGTACTATGTCTTGGTTGGTACGCAGATTGAAATATTGATGGTCGGTTAGCCTTTTGGCAACAATTCGCTCCATACAATTAGAGACAAAGGAAAGGTTGGAGACTGGCCTGTAATTTCTGAAGTCATCAGGGTCTAATGACCCTCTATAGTAAGAAGGGGATTTACACTGTAGCGACTTTACTACGATAATACTTGCGGGGATAAACAGCAAGATGCAAGATTCGAATTGTTTGTTTCAGAAGTTGTGGCTGAAGTGCACAATCGATACCCATGCTTTTAGAGGTGTTCGGTAAGATAAATACGTTCTTGACTGATCCCTCGCGGCCAATGGGTTGATGTACCCTCGATGGTTATTTATTCCCCTCGCCCTTCAGGCTCAGGAAACACAAACAAATATCGAGGGTACACCACCCATGCTAGACCAGTGACCAACTTATAATGTACCATTGACGCAGTATGTATATAAACCAACGATCAAAAGAAATGTTCTCTTTTACATAACAGTGACTGGTAAACTCGGTTGTTTCCGGCAACATTTTGAAGCGGCGATAAACAACAAGCAAACAACAGTTTGTACAACGTAACCTGTGACTGAAAATGGCTGACGAATTACTTCAATTATGACTAGAATCTGAAAAGTAAATTTGTGCCGAAAAAGTAGCTATATCAATTTTCGTACATACGGTGTAAGTATTAAATGTGGAATCACAAATGTTTTTTAAAGACCTTTACCATGCCGATGTACGATGAGTTAATTATGAGGACATTACTATTGCTAAAGTAAGATACTTTTGTCTGAAGATATTTTATATGCTAAAATCAACTGAGAGGTAAAGTTTTTATCATGTTCCTGTCAGTCATAACAGCGAAGTGTCATCCCAAACTCATACCGTTCACAGTAATAGTTCGAAATGGCTATCATAACACCGTAAATGTCCTCGAAGGAATTCACGTAAACATCGTTTATGTCGCCCTCTATTGGGGCATGGTGGGCGAGCTGGCTAAGGCGCCAGGCTAGTGATCCAGCGAGGTTTCGGTTTCGGGATCGAGCCCACCTGTAACCGGGTGTAAAAACCTTGGAGTCAACTTTGTGTGCAGACTCTTTCAGTGTTGTCACAACCCCTAGTGTACAGTACACAACCCTTTGCACTTAAAAGAACCCACGAATCCGTTGGTATATGACCAGATGGTGGCCACATGAACACGTGCCAACACCTAGTTGCAGGTACAGCAACGTGCAGTAAACTTGGACAAAGTGCTGTGACTATGTGTCCCAGTCCACCCACCTGTCAATTGGGTACCTCGTTAGGATGAGAGAGCCACAATAAACTCGGTGCGCCTAGTGGCAGCAAGAGTTGTATACTCCCCAGGGAGTTGAGATTGAAATATGATGTACTGTTGAGATTGACATCCGGGGATCGAGGGAAAATACCAGCTTCAATGTAGCGCTTTCAGCATGCTTTATGTGTGGAATTCAGCGCATTATAAATACACACACACATATATAAATAAAAAGAACCTGGAAAAATATAACTGTTACACATCCGTTGACGTTGTAACAAACATGACGTTTGTCAGTTGTGTTACCTTTTTATTCACGTTCGATTCGGGGGGAGGAGGTCATTATCACTTAAGGAATCAGTGCATACTTGTAGGACTGGTCCACCAGAGGGATACAAAAATAGAAATCGGTGCAATGGCTTACCGAAGTGACAATGAATTCCCCCAGGGCGGGAATGTGCATAACATGGACACAAGCAGCTTGTGCAGCTGCATGTTAACTGTTATGTCTAGCTATTCCACAGTCGGATATCTGTTTACTGTTATACAACTGGATGTTTGGGTCAGCCATCTTTGACACGTGATGTCATATACAAAAGTCACGTGCTTTCGTGATGGACATTTATGGCATAATAATAACTCGGAACAACATTTTTTAGAATATTATAATCTTGCGATGACTGACGAAACACGTTAAAGTATGACATGTGATGTTGGCGCTTGATGAATGAATGAACATTCGGCATCCGTCGACTTTTTTCCTTAGCATGTTGAAAGAGTTTACAAGTCTACATGTTGAAAATGATCTAATGAAGTTGTGAGCCTTGGTTAAAAAACAAATTTCAGTTAATCAGTTAACTTCCGTCCATCAATTGACTTTAAGGGACCCAACATTTCGCATTCGTAGAAATGAGCAAGTTCGGGAGGATTGATATGGTTGGCTGGTTGTTGAAAGCCGAACCCAGGACTATGGTCTGTAAATAATCGCGACTGGACACAGTGAGTGAGCGAGTCACATGCTTCCAAACACACCTGTGCACATGACATCGGGCGGTGGAACCCTGGTGGTTGAAAGGTTCGGTTCCCTACATGGGTTTCAGGTGTCGCCACCTGTGATATGTCAGGGATACAGCCAAAAGTCTAGAAAATATCAGTCAGTGTAAACGGATACATTTGAATCAAGCTGAACGGGTTTATATCAGTTCAAACGGGTACAACCAGGTATAAATCAGTCGTTTGTGAATACACTGCATAAAGTCATAAGCAGCAGCTACATGCATCTGCACGAGGTGAGAAAATGCAGCAGTGCGTCGTCGTGAGATGAAACGGTGACAAGCTCCGTGGTCATGAGAAACTTGTTCTACACGGGCGCATTTGTCTGAGAGATGATACTTTCAACATGAGAACTGAGAATTAAAGTGGCATAGCGTGGGACATTCCATTGGCGTTTAACTTTAAAATAGCTTGGGGACTCCGTTGCTGTATTTAATTTTAAAAGTGGACGTTTTTGAAAGTATTCAGTAAAAGATATTTGTGAAACTGACCACTGTCGTTTGTTTTTCGCTTAATTACATCTTTTACTCTGGCTGTATTTCAAACGAGGAGGGCCGTGAAGATCGGGGGTAGAATAGGCCCTCAGTAACCCATGCTTGCACGAAAAGGCGACTATGCTTGTCGTAAGAGGCGACTAACGGGATCGGGTGGTCATTCTCGCGGACTTGGTTGACACAAGTCATCAGTCCCCAGTTGCGCAGGTCAATGCTCATGTTGTTGATCACTGGGTTGTCTAGTCCAGATTCGATTATTTACAGACCGCCATCATATAGCTGGAATATTGCTGTGTGCAGCGTAAAACTAAACTCGTCCACTCAAACGAAGAGAAGCAGATTACTTGTATCAGTCAAAAGCACATCATGTCTTTGTCGTGGTGGGATGTTAGCATGTAGCCCAATTTTAGAACACACTTTTTAAGATTTTTTCTAAATGTTCAAATCGTGCAAACAGGATATTTTTCGGGTTTTTTTCATAATTAATTCTAGCTGTTGTTTTAAACAATGATGCATCCGGGGACCAGTTCTTGAAAACAACACATGCGTGATGATACACACGCTCATAAATTGTCAGATAATTCGTGACAACATTTCACGTCTTCCTCCAAACACGTCAGTCCTCGAACAAAGAAGTGCATCTAAAACCACCTGAGATAATGCTTTCTTGCAAACTGATTACTTTATGCTTGACGGTTACAGAACTTCGGAATGAAACGGGGCGGGTTTGCATTCATCACCCAAGACGTAGCATTAGCGTCGGTGACAAGGATATCCCCCCACCCACACCCTGGGGTTATATAAGGCTGTTGGGCCCTGCAACATTATTCACTGCCCATGCATTCTTCACGGGGTCTGCAAACATGGTTCGATTGAGGGTTGGCATCATTTTACTAAGCATAATTACAGGTAGGTTACCGGAAAGTAGTATAAAGTAGTGAACGTATATAAGCACTTCCAGTTTTAGGGTATATCACTTCCATGATGCATGTTTTTGTCCAAGACAGAGTTCGCCTTTATTCTTTTAGTTTATCACCTTGCTGCATATGTTACTGCTTTGAACATTCTTAAAGACGGGAAAATGTGCCTGCCAGTTTAATGCTGTTTCTAGATATTGATATAGAAACTTACAACTGTAAATCCTGATTTGATCCTGGTAAAGCAGTACGTAATAGAGGCATTCAGGAGTGACTGAGTGAGTTTAGTTTTACGCCACACTCAGCAATATTCCAGTTATATGGCGGTGGTATGTAAATAATCGAATCTGGATCAGACCATCCAATGACCAACAACATGAGCATCAATCTGCGCAATTGGGAACCGATGACTTGTGTCAACCAAGTCAGCAGTGCATTCAGGAACAATGTTTATATGGACAAGAGGTTTGCTTTTGCAAAGGGTAGATATTAAGTATCGGGGTATCAGTTTCTACAATTGCAATGTAAACTGAGGAGCGACTGATTGTTGTTGTTTGGGGATTTTGTTGTTGCATTTTTTTATTACTTTGGAAGTTAAAAATTCCTGGAACTGTTGATAAAATGGTCTTTTGTTACGGAATTATATCTTTTGTAATGGCGTGGTGTTCCGATATCACCTACCTTATTTGACATTTTATAAAATCTATATGTAAAGTTTTCACGTCACATTTATAATTATATAGGTAGCAAAATTTCTAAACAGAACCGTGTAGATATGCTCTTCACGTGCAGACTATGAGCCAGTAAATTTCATAATATCAATATGGCCGGTTTTGCTCATTTAAACTATTTTCTCTTGTTCCCTCTTATATTTCACTAAGAATTTTAGAAACTTTGTCACCTTCCTTAGTCGGTTCCTAGAATTGCTGTCACATTTCCTGGCCTTTTCCTTTACTGGACCTTGTCGCTCTAGCTGTTTTCTGTGTGACTGGTCGATATCATAACAATTATTACTCTTATATCATAAATGCTATAAACTGTATATATTTTCAGAGATGAAGCAAACGCCATGAAAATGCCTTAATATATATTAAAAGACACCCGAAATATAAGTAATATATAATCTTTTCTTGCCGTCAAGCTATTAAAAATCTATGTGCTAATCAGAAATTTCTGAATTATATAATGTTCTTTCTACACTCCATAACGGCATCGTTTTTTGCTGGTTACCCAACCACATTGGCATTTTTGGGAACATCAAGGTCGCTTTTGCTGCCAAGGCAGGGTACAACAAATCTGTGATACCACTTCTTATTCTATACTCTGATTGCAAGGCTCAGAGTAGATCGTGCATGAGTGATCTGAAAACCCTGTGTTGGTTGTGCCAACTTGGGCTGTCAGTCCAGGTTTGAAGAGGTCATCATGCAACAATGTCGTATTGGCCACAAAAGATTTCCGGCCTGATAGTGTTGAGGGATAAATATATAAACAATAAAGGAACGTTTAATAATCTTGTTATTTATCATTGATTTCATAAAAAATATAGATTTGTTAAATGAATTTTATATCTGATTTGGAAATAGATAAGATTTATTAATTGGTAGTTTAGATTATAAACTTTGATTGTTAATGGCAGGGCCCACAAAGGGGTTTGAACTATTGTGAAAATATTGTAATCCTGAGTGTGTACGTAAGTCCCAACACACTCGAAATACATTTACACTTTGCCGCGTTTTTAGAATATGTGTAATTATAATCTATGGCTGTATGTTTCTTCTGTCACCGCTGGCTGAAGGTATGGTGTAAATACAACTAGGGTCCATGCAGATAGCAAAGGTAATTTAAGTCCCCATGGACTCTAGTATGGTGATCTACCCTCAGCTGCTGACGATTTATAGCCCGGTTTTATTTTGTTCAGTCTATAGTGATTTACGTTTATGATAGCGTATTAGATTTAACTTTAACTTTATTTATTTAAAAAAAAATTTATTTAACTTTTATAGCTGTGATACCCACATATTTTCACGTTGACAGGTTTTCATTGCTAAGTTTATAAATAAAAATAATTGTTTTTCATAATGATACAAACTAGATTGTTTTCTTCACGAGATGGTGGAAATAATGACCAAGTGACGCTAAATAATAACTCAGTGACGCTATAGGCTGTGTAAATGTTTACCTTTGAGAATAGTATATGCTTTCAAATATGCAGGAATAAAGCATTCTTGTCTTATAATATTTCAGGTGCAGTGAGTCTCCTGTCCCCTGGTCCCGGACAACCCCCACCGCGTCCAGATTACCTCCCTCAACCTAAAACCACTCCTAAGCCACAGGGTGCATCCCCATCTCTTGCCCAGGGTGGCTCCATCCTGCCTGCCCTCACCGCCCCGAGGACCTCCCTGCTTCCCCTAGCCAGTTCCAACTCTGCTCTCCTCCCTCAGGGTGCTGCTTTCGCACCCCTAGTTCCAAGCGTTGCTGCTACAGTCAGTGCACCCCTAGCTCCAAATGTTGCCGCATCCGTCAACGTACCCTCAGCTGCAGGTGCTCCAAACAGCGCCTCACAACAGCTGCATCAGCACCAACCCCAGCTGCCTCCCACTGGGGCTCTGATTCCTTACCTACTTCCCGGGGCCCCTTTACCAAACACACCACCGGTAAACATGTATTACCTACCACCCGGGGCTGCACCGATCAGGCCTGTCCCATCTCCAGTTCAACATCCACAAACGTTACCACCTGGTGCCGCTTCTTTCCTACCCCCAGGGACAGCGCAGGTATTACCCCCGCCAGGCCAGCAGTATCCCCTTGGAGCAGCTACGTCTAACATCCCTCCTCAATATGCGCGCTCGACACTCCAACCAACTGGTTTGACCTCCAGGGCGCAGAGTTACCCGACAAATACCAACCCAGTACCTTCAGCTAAAGGAAACTTGGTTCTTCCCCTCAACTGGCAGCTGCTAAGCTCCCCAGCTAGTCAAATCCCGACTCAGTCTACAACTACCTTCCGCTCTAATCCTCCCCTTCCCCCTGTCGTCCCTGGTAGACGAAACACATCCCCTTTCTTCTTCCCAAAGCCTACCAGACCATCAAGTTTCAGGCAGATTCTCGACTTCCTTGGGAGAATCCGGGCAACGAAGGAGCTTGACTGTAAGACCGTCTCCGAAGCACTGAGTCTGAACCTGCCCAAGTTCTATTACCCACTGAGCTGTGATGACAAGTGTCCGCCTCCTTCAGTGTGCAGACACGTGGGACTGGTTGGCTTTTGCTGTCCTCCTCATGGTGAGTAGAAGTAATAGTGCTCTACAGAACGACGGACCAGTCTCCATGACGTGGTCGATGCACGTCAAGTGTGAATGTTATTGTACCTCAGCTCCATCGATGTTAATGATTTCAATCACTGCATTCTCCCATCCAGACATGATTACTGACCGGCAACCGTTATCTAACAAGCATATTGCTGACTACTGAGGTAAACATGAAACAAGCAAAAGGTGGTCGCATGGTTGTGTGCCATTATATCCTGACGGGCAGGTTCGTTGTTTTCAGTGTCTGGATTATCTGGTCCAGTCTTTATAATTTTCTTATTTTAATATTGGTATTGCTAGTCCAGTGTGTGTGCCCGTCGTGACATTGCTGGAATACTGCAAAAAGCAGCATAAACCTAAACTCTCACACACACACACTGGTCAGTGAGTGAGTTTGGTTTAACAGCAGACACAAATGGGTCTCACACATCATACCTATGTTGGGAATCGAAAACTAGTAGATAACACGGCTATAATCAAGATAGATTAGTGTCACATGAGGTGGCGAGATCTGGAACTCATTGCTCGTCACTTGATGACAACATTTTTGTTTGACATAATAACACAGTTGTGTGACATGCTTTGAATGATACGGTTGCGTCTTGTTGTCAGTCACGGATCAGCTTATCTGGATGGTGGGACTAGCGGAGAGGTTCAAAGTCCTTGGCGGTTAGCTGAAGAGGTCCGAAAACTGAAGTTAAAAACTGAAGTCTTCAAGTTGTGCTCGGTGTTGGTGGATCTTCAGAATATGTTCCCGGACGACCAACACGGATCGATTCCCATTCAATACTCAGGGCCTCAGGGCCTCGGCTCTCCAACAGATCAGCGTTTCAGACCAAACCCATGTCTACGTGCAACGTTCACAGAGTGTAATACGATAAACACACGCTACTCGAGACAAACTGTAACGTACAGCGGAAATCGTATTTTTCATATATACATAGTACGCTAAACATTACTCAGGACCAAAACAGAGAATGAAATAGAACACAGAATTTGATATGCATATACTAGTATATAAAAATATATAATACCCACACGTGTGTTGATATTCATTTTGTGTGTCTTCACACATTCCATTCAAGTCAGTGAAAGAAGGGGTAATGTAGGTAATATTTCTATTTTGTATCCGACCACACATATCAGCCATGCAATACGAGCTAGGGCTGATCTTCAGTAGCTTATCTATGTCGGGAAAGGCGGCCGAAAGGATCAGAAGCGAAGACTTGGTTGATACATGTAGTTTTATCGGAACTGAGTAAATAGATGCTCGTGTCACTGGATTGTATGGTCCAGACGGCCATCACATAGCTGGGATATTGCTGAGAGACAAAGACGCGTAAGGTTTTAATTAATACCGCTGTCGATGTATGCCGACAGTGTATTCGGTTGTTGGCCAAGGCAAGGGGTTATCGTCTGGTGTCGAAGTGTCTGCCTGCACATGGATTGTGCTAAGGATTGTGTGCATGTAGTATATCATGTCCTGATTATAGTTTCAGCTTCTGAACCAATGAAACTCGCTTCTGCGATGGACGATATAAGCCGGTTATCGTTGAAATATGTTTTATTCACGTATGACGTTTACGAGGGAGAGGAGAAACAAAGACATTAATATGCTTTTACCGCACATTGTTTGAAAATAAAACGGGGAAGTTAATAAAACGTACATATAAGTATATATTAGATGAAAAAATATCTCGGACAAATACAGACAAAAAATGACTGAATAGTGAAATTTCTTAAACAAAACGAAAATAACGAAAACATCAGCTTCTTCAACGGCAACAGTGAGTAAGCTAAGCTGTACCATGAGCACTTGAAGTGATAGTTCAACTGCAAATTGATATATACTAGACAGCAAAAGTTATATAACATTCACAACTTAAGGCGATGTATAATATCCAGTATGTTATATCAACTATGTTGCTTAACACTTCATAACAATCCACTTTATGTATAGTTATTTCTATGAGGTTGTAGAATTACAGATGCAACAGCTGACAAGGCAAATTCTCCACCTCCTGCAACAAGCTCGGTGACAGTGAAAAGGTGAAAAATACAACCAGATATAATAGAGAATATTTGAGGTCAACAAAAGTATTTACACTGGTATTATAACTGGTATATTATAACTTTAACAACAATATGTTTAAAGTCTCCAGGACCCTCGAATGAACGCTGGTTAGCTTATTTCGATCTCATTCGACGAGAAGTATTTACAATTTACACGTAAAGACGAAACAGAGAGAACGGATGCCAACAAATGGCCAGCTGTCATTGTTGCATGCCTTTGTAGAAAAATGTCAGTAGAAAGTACAAAATCTTCTAGTTTTGTCACCACCGATAAAGAGGCATGAATTTCAGGGAGATAGGAAAATAGGCCTGGTAGAGTGTTGTGTAATATTTCACTCATGAGCAGGGACTGAACAAATCTGTGAAGAGTTTAAACAAACAATGATGGACGTTCGACATGATCACTCCGGGTGTGGCACATGTTCCAACATCCAGCTGAGAGGACTAGCCAGGTATCACAAATCGTGTTACCATTCCCTTTCTAAATATTTCACAGAACTTCTTCCTCTGCAGTTCTTCTTTTCCGACTTGGCAGAAGATCCAGAATATCAACTGGAAAGCTTTCAAAAGACAATTAGTGTCAGTGTCACGTTATACTGACATGTCGTGGTCGTCACTGAGTTTATCGTACTGTCATGTCATCTTTCGGCTTTTCTAAATGTCACTCACGTATGAAGTTATACAATATCAGCTAGGATGATAACTGTATACGAAAATGTATCCAAACGATACACTATATCACAAGGTAAGCCATTGATCGACAACGTCCGAAGGTTCTCCCTATTTAAGTAAGCCTCATAGTTAAGGCTTTAAACATGTTTAACGATGCATTTCAAAACGGCTTCTTAGTCAAATTCGACTCCAGTTATGGTGTATCCAAGAACGATAACTCTCACAGCTTCTCGTCCTGGGACTCGGGCTCCAACACCATATACACTGCCTCCTGGAACTGGTCGAGCTGTATGTAGTCCGCCTCCTTCTCAAGCAGGTACTCCACGTGCTGCACTAGGTCCTTGAAGTGGGGTCGGTCTTGTGGCAGTTGTTCCCAACACTTGCTCATAAGTGAGTACCTGGTGAACATGAATTGAGAAATCACTTTAAATTCCTGTACCAACCGATGACAGACTCCGTATATTCACGTTCCAGGGTGATGGGTATTGATGAGCATTTTATGCGCAAATTGGGCCATATACTATGTGGACAACTCCGCATTGATATATATTTCAAATGATCTCGATATCGGGACGGTGGTATTTTCAAAGCGAATCTCAGTTCTATCGATAAACAGAAATTTGTTTTTCAGTTGCAACGAAGCTGCCCAAGCAGATCACATCTTATTAAGCTATATTTACGTTCTCATCTAAGAGGGTGGGCACATGCTAGCGGGGAGTGAGTGAGTGTTGTTTCATTCCGCAGTACACCCACCCTACGCTGATTCTGTATACTCGGGAACAAGACAAACCAGTTCTCGTGTATTGTTTCTTTTCACACCAATTTCATGACATGGTATTCAACTTACTCGCAAAAGAACGTGTACGCTGCTGGTACATGGACATATGCGGAACCTAGCTCAGATTTCATGTTTACTGATGTGATTCGTGTATATTCCTACAGAATCCAACTGACAGCAAACACCGGAATTGGTTTCACACTTACAGTTCGTCCATACAGTACTGGGGCCGCTCCAGACGTTTCCCAGCAACAACAGCGTCAATGACCCCTCGTAGTGTCATCGTGGAGTAGGGACTGGCTCCTGGCGAGAGAGACATCAGTTAGTGAGTTAGTGGAACTTGAAGTGTGTGTGTGTGGGGGGGGGAGTGGAGGGGAGGGGACAGTTTTAGAATTCAATGGGCCTGGGATGAGGATTAAATGTATATTTGTTGTTGAACGCAAAACTATTCAGTATCCCAGCTAATATAGCGATGGTCTGCGACTAATCGAGTCTAGATCAAGTCTTTGAAGGGCATTTAGAAGTGAAATACATAAGAATGAATATTTTTTATGGATATCAACTTCTTTATGTGAGAACACATCGTTTCGGAGTTAATGCTTACTCCTTCATCAGGTGACATCTCTGTACCCCATTCTCAATCACCTGATGAAGGAGTAAGCATTAACTCCGAAACGTTGTGTTCTCACATAAAGAAGTTGATATCCATAAAAAATCTTCATTCTTGAGTCTAGATCAGACAATAAAGTATTAGCATTGGTCGAGGCATTTGGGGTACGATGGCCGTTGGGGTTTAAATTGTATTGTATTGTAATTGTATTGTAAGTTCACTTTGTGATGCTAACAAAGAGCTGTCCTTTGTGTCGATCACATTTCAGAAAACACCGAGGACATAAAATAAAAATTATTTAGTTTTAATATAAAATTAGCGATATGTAATATCGTGCAATGTGATCAAGGGAATACAAAATGATCTATTTGACTACCTAGTGTGACGATTTCCCACAGTAACACCCCGAAGGACCACACGTCCGCCTTGTGGCTGTGAAACCCCTCCATTAAAGCTTCAGGGGGCATCCATCTGACTGGGAGCGGTCCCTTGGACGTCCTCTCGTACACGTCCACGCCCTCAACATCTCTCGCGAGACCGAAGTCCGAGATCTTGCACACACAGTTGTAACCAACCAACACGTTCCTGGCGGCAACGTCACGATGTACGATCTGTACAAACGTTGAATAACAAGCAAGAAATCAGTAGCAGTGTCGTGAAATCAGCAGCCATACGGTGTAGAGGATGTTTTACGCCACAGGCAGCAACAAAATCAAACCCGAGCCAGTGGATACTATACGGGGTAATGGTTATGTACATTCTCTGGTTATATCTCAGCGTCTGATTAGACGTATTTTTAAATTCATTTTCTATTAACATATACACTTTGACACATACACTGTTCGCTTCAAGGTGCTGCATTCCTCTCGCAGTCTGTAAAGCAAAGGACAGTAGATCCTTGGCCGTCAGCTCCCCATCATCTTTAGGCAGTTCCTCCTCCGCTAGGGGGCTCTCCTGTACACTGACTGGACTTTCCCAAGTCTTGTCGTAGGCAGGTCGGCGTCTGCGCAGGTAGCTGCGTAGATCACCACCAGGGACATACTCCAAGATGAGAAGCAGAGGCTCTGTAATGCCGGAACGTGTATATGTATTCGTATAGTCATCATAGCTTTTCACAACTTCACGAAAATACATGAAATTGACTTGGTCGTTGACAAAGTATGGTCCTCATCAAAGCTCATTCAAATCAGTAGAAATGCTTATACTGTTGATGTTTTCCCAGTAGGTACGAGGAAATCTTATTCAGACCCACGAACCAATATTCCAGTGTAGTTCATATAGAGAAAAGGTTTCGTTCAAAGAAAACCTACCCAAATAGCGTGCACATTCCAGGAACTAACCCCTGCGTAATGAATCGCTATCGGGCAAATTTGTTAAATTGTTTTGCTGCTTGTAACTGCCTTATTATATTCCTGTGAGGTGATATCTGGGACAGAGGAACACTCACACCACTGTGGTGGGCCATGTAGTAGATCGCAGCCCTTTCACGGAGCAGAAGATCTGATCCATGGTGGTAGCATTTGTCGTGGAATTATCAGCCTAGGAGACAGGGATTTTGGTCGGAGTATCACACCTTAGAGCCGCCTTTAGAGCAGATTCTATAACGTCGCACGAACACTACAAAACGACGACTTACCTCCGTATGTGCAGGTACCGTAGAAGCTGACGACGTTGATATGCTTAGGGATTTTCCTGATGATCATCAACTCATTGTACAGATCCTCTTTATCCAGATCTGTGGCAGACTCTAGGAACATCGAGGACAAACGAGTCAAGGCCAGTACGTAGATAATGAAACCCCAAAATAGACATTCCACCGTTATGCCCAGTCTTCATGATATAATACCAGGCTAGTACTGTTTCAAATTACCTCCCAAATAAACAGCCGAAATTTGAACAATAAACTGTTGAAACACATATTTGCAGGAGGCTTTTAACCTATTAGAAACACACATTTAGAGACGTCTTGGACACTGCTCCTTATAGTGTTTTACCATCGCCAAGCAATAATGTAGGTAAGTTGTGCCTATTGTCTTGTGTCATATGACGTAAAGGGAAGGGAAACTGATAATGTATTATAATCTCATGTATTTACGTACATTAAGACACAATGTACGTGGTTTGGGGTCCTGAAACATTATGCTTCACATTGCATACTTTTGAAAAACAGTCAGTCGGGTCAGTTTTCCTTTTTTTCTTTTTCTTTCTTTTGGTCTTGTTTTTCTTCCTTTCAGATTATTTTCTTTTTTCTCTGACATTCTTTGATTCCTTTTTCTAAAAAAAACAAATCCCTACCAGGGCTTATAAATTCATTATAGAGATAAAGAAAAGGGCGAGAAATAGATCTGAACATTGTAAGGCTTCAATGTGAACAGAATTCGATGTATGTTTCGTTGGTAATCTTATCTTAAAGATTCCCCGTAGCGAGGTGAATTCTCTGTGACCATGAGAGCAACACCCGTCAAACTAAGGGTGGTGGTTCTTCCACCTACGCTGTGGCGCTTTTGCGTATGGCATGCGCAGTTTTATGTAATTCTTTACCACCTCATCCAAACATTTTGAATGCAGCTAAGTATGGCCGATGCAGAAGAGAAATTGACTTTTGAATATACAATTCTTGGTGCTCTACGCTGACAGAATGTAAAGTATATCAACATCATATACAACATGGATTAAATTACTTACCATGTGGATTTCAGTGTTTGTTTTCTAGATAAGTTGATTTTAAGAACACTGTTGTGAATGCTTTGCTCTGTCGCACTGAGAATGTTAAATGTGCGATGATCAACACGTAGCTTTTATTTTTGTCAGGGGGACTATACTGTAATTTGCTCTCTGGTCACGAGGGGGCATGGGTTAATGTACCATCGATGTTTGTTTTTATCTTACCGAACACCTCAATGTTAATTTTGAACTGTTTGAGGCATGGGTATCGGATCCTGCACATCACCCAACCTGTCTGAATCACACGATTCGAATCTTGCATCTTGCTGATTTTCCGGCAGGTATTGTCTTAGTAAAGTCACCATGGTGTATTTTCCCCTCTTAATATTCACAAGGACTACACATGAACGATCTGACAAAATTTATCTACTGGAATATGAGGTGAATCTTTTCATAGCCACCGCTAGATTTTGCAGACGACACAGGAAAAAAAACAGATTTAGAATTGTCTCACATCCATCGATTTACAATTGCTAAACATCTATAATTTCCGTGCATCATGCGTGATTCAATGTTATTCGAGATAAAGAAGTACTGCCACAAAGTACTGAATGAGTTGCCACTGGCAATGAGGTCACTGAAATGTAACTCGCTTGTAAGTGGGGTACATTGGAAGCAACAGAAAAGCGCTTAGTCAATCAGGAAACGACATCTTACGATATAAAATAACATGTTATAAATTATCTTTCCTTTTGTTGAAACTGACCTTGACACATTTTGACCGCTACATCTTCCCAGGATCCCGTGCGGTTGATGCTAAGAGCTTCCGCCTTCATCACCCGGCCAAACTTTCCGATTCCAAGTGCGTGAAGAAATCTCAGGCGTTCTCGCGGGAACTCGTCACTGGGTCTCGTGATGATCTCGTAGATGTTGGAGGTGGCATACTAGAACGCAATATAAATGTATGTATGAAAACCTAAGAATATCAGAAAATGTACCATGGGCGCATGCACGTAAGATTTATTGTAATATGTTCTGCAGACGTCTTGCACACCCGCTCACAAGTGCACATGCTCTCATCATTAATACTAATAACATAAAGACATCCATACCTTGGAAAGTTTGTTTTGTGCAATAATATTATAATGAACGAACGGTGAAGAAAGTGAGTTTACATTTCATTTAGTCCCAAACATAAATTATTTCATTCGATAACAAAGACTAGTGTATGCTACGTTTCACGTCGTCCAATCGCTGCCGCGTTTAAGTAGACACGAACTCGGTCAAGAACTGGTTGCGCCTACCTGAGCGTGGGAATATGCTGCGTTAGTGAGTGCGAATGTGTTTGACTTGACTTGTTTCCGCTTGAGCTGGAAAGGGAAAAGTAATGTCATGTTCAGGTGCGTAATGAAAATTGAAAATTGAAGTTATGAAAAACAGGGAAAGGTACTGATTCCTAATATCACATTTTGAGGAACATTTTCAACCACACAAGCCATATCGTGACAAGCAAAGCGCTGCCTTTTTGCTGGTAAATCTCGTGGTTTGATCCGTCTCTGTACCAAGCATTCATCTACTTGGAGTGAGCATTATTTCACTGTGTGTCGCATACATAAACGCTGGTTGTTGTGTTGTGTGACATGGAAGAACACACACGGACTTACAATCGGGATGATTCTGGAATTCCGCATCTGCCTATCAACGCCTGTTTCTGAACAATATCATCCCATGTACATCACGGTCGTTTGACACAGTCTGGCAGACTACTCACTTTGTAAATGCATTCATTGTAAATGGCAACATTCTCGTTTGTTAATATTTGGATATTTGTGACCTATTACCTTAGACCTGTGACTCAACTGCATTGTGCTAGATATCTGAAATGTGATTCAGTGTATCTTGCGCATTGTTTGCTCAATATATCATTGAATATTTTATACTTGTCTGTGTCATGATTTTGCTGGTTCAAAGGGGATGTCTTCTTATACCTTTTGTCACGGCAATTTATTAACCATAACACATTAAACTGCGGCTTTGTATCTCAGCCTAGTAGGGCTATTAAAGCGATATACGTCCTTTCCAGGCAATGCAACCGCACACGCACGCGAGAAGTACTATACTGAACGTAACGTTAAAGCTCAGCCCACCAAAAGGTATTTGTATAGCCGGATACTGACCAGATTGGTCCGTCTCTTCCAGCACATATACAGGATGCTGCCCATAGCCAACGTGACCACGAGCACGCTGCAGGCGCCCACGACTGCCCACACAGATGTCTCCATATCATGTGTCTGTGGAGCAGACTCTGGAAAACATGTGAAGAATTATAAAAACATTGGTCGTAGATCCCTCCTTAGCTAGTAATCTTGACATGAAATTATTTAGTGGTGGTATGTTTTGTTTTAATACATTCGTTTAGTGACGTTGCCATGAAAGGCCATATAATCAATTTGCAAACAGTGAATGAGAAGATATTCCAAGCTTTTAACATGCTTGCCACACGCACGTGAGGCCGAACACGGTCCTAACGCTTAAAATACTTAAGCTGTTATGGCAACGTTCAATGTCGTTTAACGCCGCGGCGAACAGTGTTAAAGCTGTACCAGGACATCTCTACTCCTTAGTTTCGACACAAGAACGCCAGCATGTCAGACTAATTTTATACCATAGTAAGCAGTTATACAGCTATATCGAGACAGCTCTGTTCCCGTGTCCGGCCACGTCATCAGTATACAGTGACCATCAACAGACAGCTGAGCCTGATCTCACGTTCTTCGTTCTCGACACTTTATAACACGTACATCTATGTGGTCAGTAATACCGAAGTCACCTTTACAGACGCCGTCTTTGCCCTCGGCATATCCTTGTGGACACACGCAGGCGAAGTTGTCCTCGTCACAGAGCTTGTCCTTGGGACACCAACTGCTCCTACACCAGTTGAACATTGCCGCTGCAAGAACGGTATACAGACAAGTACAGGAAGGTAGTAGATGGTCGCAGCCATTTATGTATGTAACTACAGGAAGATTGGTGTCCGTACCCAAATATGCATGAACTACATGAAGGTAGTAGATGTTCTTGCCTGAACTAGAGGCAGAAACCAGGTACTCTCACCGATGGATGTAGTAGGTGTTCACATCCACGTATGCATAAACTACAGTAAGATACTAGATGTTCTGACTCATGTGTGCATGAACTAAAGATAGTAGATGTTTTCATCCATGTATGCATGAACTACAGTTAGGTACTAGATGCTCCCTGATCTATGCAAGGGCTACACACGTACTGGTTGTTCCCCCGGTGTATGCATGGACTGCACGTAGGTACTAGGTTCTCTCTGATGTATACATATGTAGGGTGCTCCCTGACATATGCATGAACTACAAGTAGGTACTGGGTGCACCCCAACATATGCATGAACTACAAGTAGGTCCTGGATGCTCCCCAACATATGCATGAACTACAAGTAGGTATTGGGTGCTCCCCGACCTATGCATGAACTGCAAGTAGGTACTGGGTGCTCCTCGACCTATGCATGAACTACAAGTAGGTACTGGGTGCTCCCCGACCTATGCATGAACTACAAGTAGGTACTGGGTGCTCCCCGACCTATGCATGGACTGCACGTAGGTACTAGGTTCTCTCTGATGTATACATATGTAGGGTGCTCCCTGACATATGCATGAACTACAAGTAGGTACTGGGTGCACCCCAACATATGCATGAACTACAAGTAGGTACTGGGTGCTCCCCGACCTATGCATGAACTACAAGTAGGTACTGGGTGCTCCCCGACCTATGCATGAACTACAAGTAGGTACTGGGTGCTCCCCGACCTATGCGTGGACTACAAGTAGGTACTGGGTGCTCCCTGATGTTTGCATAGACTACAGACAGGGGCTAGGTACTCTCACCGCTATGAACCACAGGAAGGTACCCGAGAGTCTCCCCTAAGTATGCATGGATGACAAGTAGGTCTTACCCATGAGGTGAATGGTGTAACCATTGGTGCCGTACATGTTTGTCACCTGACACATGTAGACTCCGTAGTCTTCTAATGTTGTCCCTTCAACCACATGTTTCATTTCCATAGTCACGTCTCGTGAAGTCCAATTGCTGTAAATTACATTCATCATATCGATCATTTGTTTCATTGGTGCCATCATCACCTAAGTCTTATTGTTCAATATGCACACAACTGGTTTTTTTTTCATTACCACGCATTTAATGGAAATCAGGTTGCCTTCAGTCTTAGTCTTTGCATAATGACTGATATGCTACGGACAAACACACATTTTATCCAAAAACGGCAAGGTGCTACGTGTAATATCATTTTTATAATATATTTTAAGGAAATCACATTTAAACAGTGGTGAAAAATGGAGCTGAGTTTAGGCATGGTAAAGTAACTGATCCTGAAATATCCAGCCAATCTGCCGGTTCAATGATATAATATAAAAACCGGCTCAGTGAAAGGTCTCGCGAAAATGACTTGAATTCTTTGTATAATTTGATTTATTTTGAATTTTATTATTGACGTACTGAAACGAAGAAAGTTGTATACATAAATGAGAATACACACGCGGCAAACTTCTGGAACTTGACAGTGTTTCTGTTGAACAGCCACTGGACTTGTGTCGGGGGTGGGTTGGACGACACGTTACATTGCAACTCCACCGTCTCCCCCAAATGCGCCCGCACAGACCTCATGCTTGACTGGATCATCGGCGACCCTGGAACAGAGACATGGCGACATACTACAATACATTCTGATCTTGGGTGCCGTCAAATGAACACAATCAAAGTGTAGATAAGTTCTTTTCTTTACGGGGTCGTTAAAGACAGCAATGAGCAATATTCCAACTGTTTGACAGTAGTATATCAGTAACCGACCAGAAAATTCAGTGAGTAAATGGATTGATTTGGGGTGTGTCAGTGAGTTAGTGAGTGAGACATGATGGCAAGGATGGTCAGCAATTGTCTATATCACAATGTAGATGGTTTGTAAGAAAGAGAAAACCAGTCATTGGTGTAGTGAGCACTGTCTTTTATATAGAGTTTGGAATTATTGACCCAAATAAATATCAACAATATATTCTAGAACAGCACAGACCGTAACATCTGTACCCGACTCGGAACCTCCATCTCACGACTCCTACCCTCATTCAATCATACTCTTCTTCTAAGATGTTAATAATGAGGAATTCCATGGTATTGCTGGACTTTACAGCGAAAGCTCTCTGGACACCTACCGATGACGTTGATGGCGTTGCTGTCGACGTATACCTCCCCGAGCTCGGACGCTGCACACTCAATGACGCCAATGAATTTGTAGTTGACGCCTCGGATCGTCACCGTTGACAACCACGTGGTTACATTACTGGTCATGCTCTTCTCTGTTGCCAAGGTTATGCTTCTGGTAGCAGGCATTCCCAGCAAATCCCTTTTTGCCCAACCATGGTGCCACATGAACTAATAGAACATTCAGAACAGTAATAGTTGCCTGTTGTTATTATTTTTATTTTGTTCGTTTGTTTGTTTGCGTGTCTGTTTCCTTGTTTTGTTTGATGACCTAGTTAGCAGTGTTTAAGTTAAATAGTTAAACGGCGGTGAGCATTAATACTGGTTTTAAACCAGACACTCCTAGTGATCGACAGCCTGAGCAACTATCCATGCAATAAATAAAAATACGGTTGTATAACTAATTCTGCAAATCCATAAGAGCAAGCATATCACATCTAACTTTCTAAATAGGGCGAAAGCCCGCACAGACCCTAGATAACTATATGAAGGTCCGGTCGCAGTCACAAATAGTGTTGTGTCGACTGTACACTTATGAGTCGAAACATCACCCGTGAGTTGACTCTCTTGAGTTAGTGAAAAGTGACATGCGACACGTGACTGCTTAATAATTACTGCAGGTAATCATTCGCAATATCAGGATTCCCGTACCACAGTCTGGCTTGTGAAGGTGGTAACAGTCAGTTATTGACTATAGGTGTGATGTGCTTACCATAGGTTGGCTCCTGAAGTTGGTGGCCCGGCAGATGAATACTGCAGTGGAACCATGGGGGAACGTGGTTGAGTTGGGAGTGACGACCTGCAGGAAAGGGTCCGCTGCAACACAAAACTACATTCTACATTCAATATTGTGATGGCATGTATCATCAGTACAAAAGTACCGGTGGCGAGATGTTAACGACTTCGCTCGTCGAAAACGGCATGGAGTTATTTCCCTTTATGGAGGCACTAAGGTGTCTAAACGGGTTCAGATAGTCACTCATCCTAGGACTTCAGGGTTTGTGCCAGTAATGTGTTGTTTTTATCTAGTGTGTGCTTATGTGTGTGTGCGTGCGTGCGTGTGTGTGTGTGTGCTCGTGCGCTTCAGTCGCATTTTCCCTTATAGTCTGTTTGCAGTGAAAACGTACCAATGAATTTCACGTTGCGCATTATGATAAATGGATGAAAATGAAATTAAGATTGCGAATCGTCATAATGTCACCTTACTAACTGAAAATTCAAATCTCAAAATTTTATTCATCTTAGGATAAACGTTGTTTAACAAACATTCAGAGTTTCAAATGGGTACCTTTGCTTTGTATTAGTACGAGCTTTGCATATTACATGAAGTCAACGTTTATCACATACTGCACTTGCATTTGGTTCACTGTTCCATCTACTGCGCTTACCCCCTTGTAATACAACCAATAATACCGATGATCTATGATCTTTTGTTAACGTTATTTGAAAACAAATTCTGAGATTTAAATGTTCATTTGATAAAATTATGAGGATTCGCAGTTTTAATCTCACTTCATTTCATATGCATTTTTATAAGTGAAAGTCATCGGTGCGTTTTCACTGCAAACAGACTATACTATAATGTATTTACTTTAAATATCATCCTTAGAGAGGTCGAAACACGCATTCTATCTGTCTTGTTTGAAGTTTCTTTTATTTTTGTTCACAGTAAAAACTAATGTCATGAATATTTGTAAAAAGGATTGAAGAAAGTGATCTATATAAATGTTAAAGTTATGTATGTTGATAAATCCTACATTAACTCTCTAATAACTTCAGTACATTTGACGTTAAAGATGAAGCAGGCAGGTTGAAAAAAGAACAAAAATATTAATTCCTTTAATGTTTGATTTGAGTTATCCCGTTGCGCGTAAAGTTGAGTGACGTACTCTAGTTTCATGATTACATAACGCCATGCGCATGCTAACAGGGATAGCCTCTAGACCGCCTCGACACCGCGTAGACGGTAGCTCTGTCCCTCAACTTACCGTGAAACTCATACTCCACACTGTCCTCTCCCATGTCATTGCCGAGAACGACCCTGTACGTCCCCTTGTCGTCACGGGAGAAGTTGCTGATGTGTAAGACTACCACCCCCTTCGTTTCACTCAGTTGCGACTCCTGGATGTATACTCTGACAGAGACAAACCATATGTAAGGATTAGAGTTGGAGCTGTCTGCACCTCTATCTGATTGACACACATCTTCACTGCTGGGCAGCCTTTTTAACATCTCCATAGAAAGTGTTTGACAAAGGATGCTATATATTGGAAGACTGACACTCAATGCTAGACTGATAATTTGAACTGGTGGTTTCAAGCGGTGTTTATGTCTTTGTAAGATTATTTCAGAGCCAATGTTTCATTGTGAATTCTTGCCAGGGACTGTTCATTGGGAATGTTAAAGGTCACATGCAACCAAAAAATCAAACATAATTAAAACACATTTATCACTTATTCATGACATATAATATACATTGCTACTTTTAAAAAAACAAATAAACAAAATTATAAGCGTACAATCGCGATTCAAAAGTGCGATATTTTGTACTTGGGCTTACTTCCCCCGAAACGAAGCCGTCGGGAGACCGAACCCAGTCATAGCGGGTGGATATGCACTCAAGTGTAACGACGGATTCTGATTGGCTGTTCCATTTGCTGACATGCTGAGGGTTCATTGTGTCAGGGATACTCTCTATATAGGCTCCCTGATTGTGTGTACAGAAAGATGATCTGTTTGATGGGCATTTTAGAAGTATAGCCAGTCACAAGAAAGTAAGATTCTTTGTGGATAACAGCTTCTTTTTGTGTACTTGATGCGTCGTTTCAGTATTGATTCATATTCTGTTGTCAAGCAAAATCATATACACCAAAAGAAGTCGATATCCATGACGAATGTATATAGAGATGTTAGGTTTTGAAAATACATGTTCTCTGAATTTGCGCTCGATCCAATAAAAAATCATGTCAGTAGAGATGGTAAACTACTGCGTGGCTCCAGCCATCTGTCATTCGTCCAAGTACAAAACAGGACTGGAATCTGGAGTTTGCACAAGTTTCCATCACATCCAGTCATCCGAATAAAATGAATGTAGTTTGTTTGCAACCCACAGACATAAAAACATGTCATGTGTATCACACGTGCCTAATTACATAATGTCGCAGACACGGGACTCGGGTGCACGAGTCATAAATCAACTTATTTTCTTTATGTCGTATAGTCTGATAGGTGTTAAGTTCAAATTGCACGTTGTCAATGATTGAAGCTGTGTATTGCATGTTGTCTTTAGCAGACAGGCAGACAGACATATAGGTGTGAATAAACGAGACACTGAGTTTTCTCTGTGACAGAGACTGCTTGCCACAGTCAACAAGTTGTTTTCCGTAACGAGTAGATTATGTACTTGTTTGTGTACACAACCGAGATTAGACTATTGCTCACGACCTCAGACGCTGGGCATGCATACTGTTTCAAGCTCCGCGAACCTATTCACTGCGCATGCGTTATGGACGCAGCGCTGCACAGCTGTTGAAACCAGTTTTCCCCCCAGCGCTGGGTGGGAATTTAGTGAAACGTTTGAACTCCGATTTCGCGGGCTTTTTTTCATCGCGTTTTTTTTCAACTTTACAGGTTGAATTGGCATTTTTTATGATTTGTTTCGGTAAGTGCACACCGAAAGGTACCAGAATCTGCAAAGTTGTATTCTACGTTGCATGTGACCTTTAAACTTTCGGATGTGGATAGAGAATGTTCAGAAGCGAAATGTGGATAAAAAATGTTTGATGGTTAAAAGAGAATGACGGATAGGGAATACAGGACAGAAAGCGTTTGTCACAAAATGGTAAAAAGACCATAATGGGCAGAAATCTTTTGACAGATATTGTTGAACTTTGATAGAGCTTTCATAAACAACAGAGAATGTTTCACAGAAAGTACTTCAAAAAGAATGACTCATCATAATTAGATTATTCAACATTAAATATTTTGACAGTGTCTATACCTTACCTGGAGGTGTTGGTGTCCAGTACGTCTCCGGAGGGACCATACCAGGTGACGCTGTCGAGGTGGGGTCGGGCGATGTACTCTACCTTGATCATTTCATGGTATCCCACAATGCCATTTTTCTCCGAGTCCATTGGAAAAATATCGGGTCTACCTGGAATAACCAGTACACGTCGTCAGTTTCATATTCCGGAAAAACAAGAAAAGTTCAAAATTGTCTGTGCGGCAGCCACACAATCTCCCGACAGACTATGCCTAGATAGAGATGACCAAAGCTCGACACCAAATGAAGATAAACGCAGCCGACACCAGGAATAAGCCGAGCCAGGCGTGCCCTGCTGGTGGCAGACATCAGCGGCGAAATACAAGCCATGATTCCCACTCACGAAAGCTGCAAGAGAACGATGACATACCAGTGACCAACATCACCACTTCCGTCCAATCTCAGTGACCTTGGTATCACTCCAGAAGAATTTGCATCTACAACTGACAGACAACCATTTCTCATTTGTGGTAATGGCGCCAACAACCCCAACAGAATTCTGGCTTTTTCATCTACGGATTGTTTCAACCTTCAAAACAGAGCCAAGAATCCTCTCGTATGTATTTTGCCTTAGGATGGTACTTCAGTCACAGCAGTGTATGCTTCACTACCAGACAAGACCCGTTCGGCATATGAAGAGCTCTGGTAGTAGATAAATGTGAAGAACTTGGACTGGATTTATTTGTTGAAACTGTTGTCACAGACTTTGAAGAAAGACAGCATATTGCGTTCTGTGGAGTCAGTATTTGGCTGAGATGTCCAATCTCGTGGATCTTCTATCACCTCACGCAAGCAACCTGGTGCCACATACAAGACTTGAGATAAGTGCCACACTACAGAGCCGATTACGAATTCCGATATTACTGTGGTATGCTTGATGGTCTGGCATTCCTTCCGTCTGACCAAGTGAAAGAGGCCATGGAGCACCATCAAACCCGAAGTACCGGATGTTATCGGATGTGACATACTTTGATCGGGTGTAGGTCAGTGGATCCCACCGCCCTGGTCAAGGTCTGTCCGTCAACATGAGACATAACATCCCGTTATGTTCTCCCCACAGCTCTGAAATGTCCATAACGCTGGAAGGTGATCCTCGCACTAAGAACATTTATGAAGGTTGAAACAAGAGGTTCCATTACTTGGTTGCCCAGAACCACCCTTCTGTGTGGAGAGATGTGGAATGGTTCAAGAAAGAGCGTATGCAGGGATCGCGTGAACTGGTTCTGTTATTTATGGTCAGAATCAGACATGCTAAACAGACAAAAAGCTCTTTTTACCTGTGACCTTTTTCCCTAGCCCAAAATGTGACTTTTTATCCATGACATTTTTTCCTGTGACTTTCTTTCCGATCACCTTTCCTCAAGGTGATCACTTTAAAACCTTCTGCCTGTCTTTTGGCTTATTTGTCTAACATCAACCTAATATGAACATTCTAATACACAACTATTTTCCAGTGATATTAAAAACAAATCGCAACTACCAATTCCCCCACGTTCAGTATGATCTGCTTCGGTGTATAGTCGAAAATGTTTATCCTGAGACGTTGCTCGCCTTCGCAGGCAATAATTGTGGGGTGGCGGTTGTTGGGGACGGGGTTGGAAAGGGACACGCACGAAGTCGTGGCGACGCAGGATAATTTAACCCACCTTCTACATCCATCTCGTAGATGTCGCTCAAGTTGTATATGCCTCTGTAGAAACCGCACACGTAGCCACCATCGTCGTTGTAGGTTAGAGAATGTATCGTGAGGAAGGAGTGCTAAAGCCAAAGAGACTGATCAGTTAGGGGAATGTACATGTATCTGTAACGTACCACACAAAAGACGTTCTAGAACACCGGGTGTTCTCTATGCGACCATAGCCACTCTGATAAGGTTGGTGGATCCCGCAACGCACAATCTTGATGTGTTTGACTGAGTTTGAGCACAATATGTAGTTAACCGGAAGTAGTGGAACTAATGTTTTGATTATTTTTTCATCTCATTTAAAGACTGTTATTGGCATATTGATATGAACTGTATTGACAATTCTGAGCAAACTGTAACTACAGGCTTATCAGTATGGGCGACACCTTTTTTTGTCAAACATACGCATATATGATACAAGATTTCATTTAAGTCGTACAATTGGTATCATCTTTATAAATATTACCAAACGAATATTTAACAGCATATGAAGCCTCATTAATGAGTGATTGTGACTTAATTTTAAACTCTATTTTATATACTCGTTTAAAGACAATTGACATGCTACCATTGTCTGAGGTTGTACTGAGGGTTAGTACATGAACAATGGAGCATATGTCACCTGTTCGTGACGGGTACTAGTGCCAGCCCGCTTGCTGTATTTGGTGACACCAGGTGAGCTCTCGGTGGCACTGTCTGAACCTACACCACGGTCGAATAGGTGCTCCAGATTTCCCTTGCCTCTTTCAGACCTCCTCATCCAGAATACCTAGCAATACAAACACATGGCACACACATGTGGGGATTTTTTCTCATATTATGACCCGTTGGTCATATTACGAGAGCAGTGCTAACAAGGCGTAAAACAATACAATTAACTCATTTTGATCCAGACTCGTGTATTTACTGACCGAAATGGTGTACCGTAAATATTACTGACCTGTTAACAAACATACAACGTTTGGACATTTTCTTATCCTGATTGGCCACGAATACACAGTGCAGACAAGTTTCTATCCGACTTTATGGATATAGATTGAAGATCATCTCGTTTAATAAACCAATTGCATGTGTAAATCATGTCTCAGCATGTATACCTTTCATCTTAGCAGGTTTCACTCTCACCTCAACAATCTCGTGAGCACTTTGGATAGAACACTGGAGCACGAAGTCCTGGCCAACAGTCGGTGTCTGGTTCGAGCTGTACGGGGTGATGGTCACGCTTGTATCGGAGGAAAACCCTGCTGACCCAACGGTCACAACGCTGAACAGAAACGCTGAAAGAGATTCGAACTTTGTGATGAAGGACATCATCAGGCAATATCCGAAAACTGGAAAACCTAAAGAAATATGTGACCTCACAAGCCCCCATTTGTCCACTAGTTGGTGCTTTAACAAGCACGTAGTAGACGGACGAAAGGCCTTATAATGTACGCTTCGCGTGTACAGGAGGAAATCGTGCAGTGCCCAACGTTTCGAGACAACAGACGTTGCATACATCGGCGACAGTATCTCGAACTCGAATTTGAGATTTTGCCATGTGTAAAGTTCACAGGAAGCTTGCTTGGTTAGGACTGTTTGGGTTCTCACTCCAGTGCACATGCAAAATATTCTTACACTACACTGTCTGTATGAAGTTAGTAGTCTTCGGCGACAATTTAGTGAAAGCTCTGCCGTGGGCATGACGGATCTGAGGCTCTCATAGATGACGAAGAGTCATAATCAGGTGAGATCCTGGTTTCGAAATCCACGAACGCAGGACTATGGCACTTCAAAGGACAAACCCTGTGATCCTATTTGCTCAGGTAAATCGTGTCATTCTTGCAAAGACAGAAATTGTTGTCATTCTATAATGGCATCACCCATGATCATCTCACATTACGTAAAGACCCGTGAAGACCGGGCTTAGAATCGTTCTTCAGTAACCTATACTTGTAGTGAGCAGGAGACTGGTGGAGGTGGTTAGGCTTGTTGACTTGGCTGACATGTGTCATCGTATCCCACATGCAAAGATTGAAGCTGCTGATCACTGGAATAACTCGATTATTTACAGACCGCCGCCACATAGATGATATGTGGGGTTATACCACAAGCAAACAATACAACACAAATCACGTTGCGTGTCCAAGCATTGCCTTACTGAAACGGCAAGATACCCATGCAAAAGGGTGGTCGAACAGTACTTATGCACATATGCAAATCTGTATGATTTCTGTCCCATGATGCCTTCCTGAGAATCATTCGTTTCTAAATTATTATGGATCTTTTTTATTGTTTTAGAGAGAAAACAGTAGTTGAAATAAGATATCAAATTATCATTATAAAATATCGTCTGAAGCTGCCCAGAAACTCGCTTCAATATCCTCTACAGTTGAGGCTTTACTAACTAATACAGACTTGCATGGGCTGAACTCATCACAGGGGTCACTAGTGACAAAGCACCGTTACGTTCACGAAATGTGTATGCTTTGTACACAAAGCCCGCTGCTCTGGCTGACGCTGAGCAGTCCTTGTAAATAGAATACTTTCAATCTAGCCGAATGTTGACAGGAGACCTTATCCACAAACCCAAGACTCCATAAGTATCTATGTTTATCTATGCAGGTAAATGTATATTCGTACCATGCGTATAGCCGAATTTCGACACATGCGTGTATCTCTGTGACACGACACGCAAAGTGAGGGATCACTTGACGTGCGCAGTACCTTTTATTTTAGGTCTATTTTTCTGCTAAATTTAAGTGTCTCTAACATTCTAGACCTCGATGCGAATTTGTATGCGCACAATGTAATATTGACGATGTGTTAACTGTTTGCCCACTCTGTACTAGTAATGGCTTCTAATTGTATTTAAGCCAGAGATCTATTCTCAGTGATTGTAGTCACACCTTCGTGAAAAACACGTATATAGGGTTTAACATTCTGTGACAACTGACATTTTGTCACAAACGTTTATTATTTTTTTGCAGACCCGTCAGAGAGAGGTTGGTGTGTGTACATAGAGATGACATTTCTGATGGTATAGTCGAGGCCTGAGCAACGTCATCATAATCGATGTGTCACTGGAAGCACGTGAACTGTCCTGTGTATGGAGTAAAGGCATTTACGGCGGTTAAAATATGGTTATAAGTTATACTGTAGGCAAGAAGCCTTGGTAATGTTCACATTTTATACGACATCCCACCTCTTGTAACTGCTGCATGAAATGAGGTGCTTTCGTGTATGTTCATATCTATATACGCAGAAATTTCATTAAAAGTTAAATACTCTTGAAAAGATATTGCACACATGACAGGAAGCGTAGGCCGAGAACAATAAGGGGGTGTTGACAATCTCCCGATATGATCAAGAATATTTGTGCTCAATATACGTGACAGTCGCATAATAGATAATGGGCTCTATATTCTGTCGTAACTGGACCTCAAACAATGCTTACCCATACAGTTTGGTTCTTTAATTGTTTTAACTCTTATGGTTAAATAGGTATCAGGCAGGGGATACAACAGCGCTCAGCTATGGACTTGTAGCAGTATGGTTTTCCATCGAATAATGGCCAGGGCCCAATACACCGAATGGTTTGTTTGTTGATTTAGATTTTGTTTTTTCAGCGCATTTGGGTTTTTTTTTTTTGGTTGTTGCTGTTAATTTTCATTTATCTTTTCTGGGTTTTTTTGTGTGTGTGGTTTTTTTGTGTGTGTGTGTGTGTGTGTGGGGGGGGGGGGGGGGGGTTGTTTTGTTTTTTGTTGTTGTTGTTTTGTTTTGCTTTGGTTTGGTTTTCATTGTATTATTTGTTTTTGGGGGGGATTGATTTGTTGGTTGTTTTTGTTTGTTTTGATATTTTTGTTTTGGGAATATGTATGTTTTGTTTGTTCGTTGCGGTTAATAGTATTAACTATTATCTTATGCACGCACAATCACCATTAGACACACGTAATACGAGTGGCAAATCAAGAGGCAACAGTACAAGACTGAGACTGTAGTCTTAACTTCAAGTCCCTTGTGGGACAGTGCCATAACATTTCTGCTTTATATTTCTGAATCCAGGTTTTTGCATGTAAATTTACCTCTGTGTCAGGTGACAGAGTTAATGAGGTACACAAGTAGGTCAGCGTACCATACAGGAAGTGTTCAGTCCCCATCCCCGGGGCAGGTGTTAGGAGGTAGCTGGCGTCACCCCCAAGCAGTCTCACATCCGCCGTGTGGGAAACCTTCAACTACATTCGATGTGACGCAACCTCGTCGTCATGGACACATTTCTACAGCTCACGTGGGGACTAGCGAGCGGTTTCGTTTATTTTGTGATTTGGGCATAGCAATATTTACACTGATTCGTACGGAAGCACCCTAACATCACTATACAGATAATACAAGATAAATTATGCTTTAAACCGTCCCGCAATATCCAATTAATATACATATACTTCTTACTGACGTGTCAGGGGTCGATTGCGTGCTACGACGTGTGATGGAGATGAAGGACAGCCCGCACTGAGTTTTCATTAGGGCGAAAAGAATTAAAAGGGTTTCTATCCCCATTTTCATTGCCGCTCTGGAAATGTATTCCCAATTGTAACATACAAGAAACAAACAACTCTTACCCATTAAAACCCGTGATTTCGTGCCCATTAAAACCCGTGACTCCGTAAGAAAATTAATACCCCGTACCCATTAAAACCCCGTACCCATTAAACTCGTGACTTTCTCCTCTAAACAAAGTCACTATAGATACAGCGTAAATCGGTACATAGATTATTAGCCAGTTATCCGAGCTTCATAACATATGTCATAAAATGAGTAGAGAACATTTTATACTTTTTTATGATCCTGTTACTGCTTCTCGTGCTGCTACCGTGGACATGACAAACACAGGAACAGCGGAAGTCGTGCAATCCGCGAAACACCCGTCAGGAGAATTTGCTTCTGTAATGTTGTTTAAGACGAGTTCCGACCTGTGATTATTTACAACAGATGCATGGTCCTCTACATATCATATGCGGCCAAGTATTCATAAATCGTCATGTTCTATTGTCTACCATAAAGAAAAATTATATTGCCAATCTCTCTAAATAGAGTGTATACAGCCGGCGACTTTGACCTGATTATTATATTCATACATGGAGAAGTAAGAGCTGAACAAGCAGGGAGTCTATAGATATCAGCACAACCAGCATCACGTCAAGGGAGAATATCAGGTGATCAGACTCAATAACGACGCTGACTGCACATAAGTAAACTCATTATATCAACCACTGGGTTGTTTTGGTCCGAACCAAGTTCCCAAGTTCAATTTATTACTGAAACGCCACCAACGGTGACACGTGAGAATACAATATTACTATAGTCATATAAATGTCAAGATGGCAGACAAAGAACCACAATTGCTTTGAAATCTTTGAAGATGTAAACATTACATGAATGTACAAAGCAAGACTTTTAAGACAGCGTGTTTAGACGAGAACAGTTTGAGGACCGATGGAACAAATATGAGCGTAAAACAACAATCAAGCTAAATGTGAAGACTCTCATGCTGTAGTGTCCCAATACAGCACAGCAAAAAGATTTTCGTTGTCTGAATAACGATTTTGAGGTGACACTTGAAGCTAAAGTGATTTACCACAAATCTGAAGAGTTTTAAAGTTCAAGCCGAACGTGTTTGTGCATACACCTCCAGATATCTCAAGTGAATGTCGCCATAACACTCATACTGGTGACAAATTAAACAAATAAGCTGTGCTTCCAGCATGATGATGTATTTGACTCAGGTATCATGAGCGATGCTACACGCACTGGATCAAAGAAAATTTCACAACAGGTCATGTAGACGTGACGTTTTAAGGGACTCGAGGGTCGCAGTTTCACGGAGTTCAGTACCTTTTCCAGTGCCATGTGGACGTAACAGAGCATGTTTCCGTGTTGACAGAAAAAACAGCAATTTTGACTGACAGAAGTTTTCGTATAGGAATAACAGATGATGATGCTGAACAGCTGCCACAAAACAAATCTGTCTTCAGCATATGAAAATGACAGTCCTTTCCATGTTCCTTACACTTATATATGTTGCACATAGCTAACAAGTTAAGCAGAAACTTCGATTTGTCGTTTTCTTCCAACACACCATAACATTCAGTGTTCGTAGCATTTGTAAATAATTTAAAATTGCTGATATGTCTTAACCCCCTCGCGAGACAGACAAGATAACAGATCACGTCTTAAGGTATCTACTCTTTTCAAAAACTAATTACATGTACCTTACTTGTAATGAATGAATGAACGAACGAACGAACGAATGAACGAACGAATGAAGGAATGAAAACATGAATGAATACCTAATTGAATGCACGTTTTATGGATCTAACTGTGGAATACATTCTGGAACATCGATCATTGAATAAATAATGCAGTATCTTAAAAAGGAGTTGCCACAGGATGCTCTAACAACGAAACAAAACGATGTCGAGAGTGTTTTTCAAGGTGCCTTTTACTTTTCCCCGACCGTTCACATACATTGTATCTGTGCAGGTATGTTATAGGCCGGGGCTACTCATATGCAGGTACTTCACAACAGTACCGACATGCCATAATTCACATTGTAACGCAACGTTCACCGCTGCACCGACATGATGCACGTTTATTCCTGAAACTTTGACGTCTTATGATTCATACAAGAAATAAATATTTCTTCAGTAATAATAATAATAGTCCTTTTAATTACAAACATGATATTGTTCACGTTTAAGCATTTGTTTCGATGCATCTCAAATAAACGTCAAAAAAGACGTTTCTGTTCAAATTAATCTTATTCGTCCTAAGAGTACATCACGTCGTTGCAAAGTGGGATGGCTGGACAATTTACACAGTTCATTGTAGGCTATATATAGGCGATGACTCAGTGACATGGGACTGTTCCGACCAGCGGGAATTAGGGTAGGGGTGGTAAGAAGGGGGTGTGGTGGTGGGAGGGGGACCGGTGAGAGGGGACGTGTTTAAAGCTGCAATGCAGTACCGTTATTTATTAGTTCTGTAAGCCATAAATATTAACCGACTGAACACACATTTATCTTTTCAGCTGAGTGGATGGGTCCGAGTGCATATGATGTTCCAGTGTATGATTAGCAGGCAGCAGCCTGTCCCACCTTGCCAGAACTTCTGGGTGGTGTCACCTGACCGACCATACTATATGTGAACACCAGGTCAGAATATATATACATATATCTGTTCTACATTTAGAGAACCCATTTGAGAAGTCAAATGTTGTGTGTCCCATGGGAAAACAGTTTTTTTCAAAGGTTGGGTTTCTCCGTTGTGCCAGTCCTTCACAAAAAGTAACTTGTATTTGTTAGTCGTTAGGCTGCTTCTCCCTTCTGTTGTGCGTATCTGTGTAACCCATGTGGGACATAAACTTTATGAATCCATGGCAAAACCGAAACACACTTAATTCCGTTAGAAACATAAAATATTCCGGACCAAGCGCACATAACGTCAGGGATTCCAGTTTCTCAACCGTTGGAGATTGAAACAAGTGTTTCATGTAGCATACAGTATATGTTTGGATAACTACCCTGAAATCTATACTCGTAGTATCTAGAATTTATATTTCAGTTAATTCATTGCATGAGTTTAACTGTTATAACAAATCAGAGCTGACTCACCTAACTCAAGTACAATCCTCCCTGCCATCGCTCTCCGCTCTACCCCCGGGCACAGTCACGTGACTAGCAGTTTTGTCGAGTCAGAGCCCCACCCTGCACAGCGGCCGACATATATGCGTGTTAGCAAGACCCTCAGGTTTCTAGCGTGGTGCGTCAGACGGAGTGACGGAGCATGAAGGAAGGTCGTGTACCCGTACGCTGTCAACATAGGGGGGTATATTACGAGCGCCGGGCTCACCGTGGAAGTCAGCCGAACATCAAAAACTCGAGTATTCACAGTACGCAGACTGTAAACTGTCCTTGGCCTATTTCAGAAGGTCTGAACCATTGTATTGACCCAAAAAGGACAACAAATTAGGTGAAAGGGCTATACCGCATTTGTTAGATCGTCAGTCTGCTCACGGTTTAGGCTCCACTGTGGATATAAGAAGTAGAAGGTATTCACCAATAGGAACGTATCATGACCAATGGCTTATAATAAATAAACCAATCCGCTTTGGAAAGAGGAAACCTCCTTTGCATTCTACTTGTAATACTTGACACATATTGAACGAAGTTTTGTGTCAAGAAAAGATTAAAATAAACTCATCAAAAGTTGTTAAGCATAATTCAACCACTAAGTGCTGCCAGTGAACAAACGATAGCGTAGAGACTTCACGTAGATCTCTCCGTGGAGAGAAGACAACAGAAGGGCACTCTACCGTTTTGGTAAAACTGTCTGTGATAAACTGATAACTTTGACCACAGTGACGTCAATAGAATTAAATATTATGAGATATATGTATAAAAACATAATTAATGATAAAATGTTTGAAATTAGAGACGGTTAATGTCTCACCTGTGTTTCGTCGTTAACATTCACTGACCCCGCGTACCCTCAGATGACCGGCTCGGAAGGCATGGAGTCGATCACTGGTTAATGTTATGAATGATGGAGACAGGAGGCACAGATGTCTCTCATTACAGCGACCTCATGGTTCACAATTCTGATACAGAAGAAACAATATTCATACATTCCTTATTTAGAGCACTTGTTATTCAGCCCTGAGATCGAGCGATCTGAGCCGACAAGTGTACTGCCTTAAGTAGCTGTATACCTCCAACAAAGTGTATTTGTCACGCACCACACTTGTCAGGACATCTTTTCAGCAAACACGTCCTGTAGCTCGCAATGTAAATACACCAACTGTTCTGCTGTGGGTACCTGTGCCAATCTACCACAGGGATCAGTATCATGTATCATACAGTCACTGTATTCCCAATATTGTGGGTTTCAGCGACTCACTCCCAAACAGAGCACTCACAACCTTCGCAGTCTCACATTCCCTAACTGAGCACTCACAGCCTTCGCAGTGTCACACTCTCAAACAGAGCACTTACAGTCTTCACAATGCCACACTCCCGAATAGAGCACTTACAGTCTTCACAATGCCACACTCCCGAATAGAGCACTTACAGTCTTCACAATGCCACACTCCCAAACAGAGCACCCTCTGCCTCCACAATGCCACACTCCCGAACAGAGCACTCACTGCCTCCACAATGCCACACTCCCAAACAGAGCACTCGCTGCCTCCACAATGCCACACTCCCAAACAGAGCACTCACTGCCTCCACAATGTCACACTCTCAAACAGAGCACTCACTGCCTCCACAATGTCACACTCCCAAACAGAGCACTCACTGCCTCCACAATGTCACACTCCCAAACAGAGCACTCACTGCCTCCACAATGTCACACTCCCAAACAGAGCACTCACTGCCTCCACAATGTCACACTCCCAAACAGAGCACTCACTGCCTCCACAATGTCACGCTCTCAAACAGAACACTCACTGCCTCCACAATGTCACACTCCCAAACAGAGCAGACACAACCTTCGCAATGTCTCGAAGCATGTCCTATATATATACCATATATACCATGAACATATGTCACATTCACATCGGGTACAGACACCATGAACATAATGTCACATTCACATCGGGTACAGACACCATCAACACAATGTCACAATCCTGTAGAACATAGGCACAATCAACATTGTGTCACCTTCCTATAGAGCACAGACGCCATGAACACAATGTCTCCCTATTCCCTATGCATTAGATACCATGGACACAACGTCACATTCCTGTGGAGCGTGATCACTTCCAATCACTTTTCTTTCAGTGTAGGTAACGTTGACGACTAAAGTGTAGTGCCGTATCGGATGTGAAAGTCCGTATCACTGTTACTTGCGTATTGCCAAAAGATGACAGAGTAAATCTGTGAATCTCATATGAATCTCATATTTTTCATATGAAGAACGTATGTACCTGGTGGAAGATCGAAATACACATGTATGAATTACACCAATACATTAAAAAATAAAATTATATTTCCTATATTTGGGGGTTTGATTTCATCATTGATGATATAAATAGACGTCACTTGTCACTTGTCACTTGTCACTTGTCACTTGTCACTTGTCACTCTCTAAACGCGGACTGTGTAATAATGAGGGTTGTACAAGCTGCCCCTGGTGACGGCCAGTTATCGGGTCAGTGGACCTGGTTTTGTCCTGCAGGTTAACATTGAGTGACGTTCATGTGTAGTATCCATATGTCTCTGGGCATTTCTCGCCACCAGCTGGAAGCTACACCTCAAAAACACTGGTCGTTATGATGATATTGAAGACACCTCCTTAGTCATTAAATATTAAAATTAGTCAACCTTGATGTCTGTGAATTATTACTTTGAATTCATATGACACATGGTGTTAATCGTTTAGTTTTCAGTTCGGTGTGCTCTTGTCTAGTGTCTAGGTGACACTTTGTGATATATGACGTGCCGTCCGGTAATGGAAGTGATCTGTATTGTCGCCAGGTCTGTACATCGGGGTTCAATACCAGCATAATGCTATGTAAACAGTTGCATTGGTCGGTTCGAATTCATTATACTGAGGTCGTTAGGGGAGGGCGTATTCATATTAAATAGGGCAGTGGGGCAGTCTTGTGGTTGAAGCGTCACTCGTCACACCGTAGTCACAGGTTTGATAGAACACATGGGTACAATGAGTGAACCCCCATTACTGGTGATATTTCTGGAAAATTGCTAACTGTGGAGCAAAACTCACTCACTCACACATTAAAATGGTGCATCGCATTTCAGTAAGCAAGCACGGAACACTAGGGAAGCAGGCACGTGCACACGTATGCACGCGCGCTGGCATGCACACACATATACCTCACCTATCCCCATAGTTTGCACATCGGAACACCAGTGGTGTGGTCACAGTTAAACTGTACACTTTCGCAGTCGAAAGAAAAACGAACAAAACTCGAAGGTATCTACGAAGAACGTCTATACAACTTGTCTAGGGAGGACCTGTCTTGTCCGATACTCAAGACTGGTCCTATTCCAGCAAGAGTTACGTCCCTTGGAATCTCGAACGCCACGTGAACACTCCATAATGAAACACAGAAAAGGTAAAAAATACCTATCAATGAATACACTTTATTTCCCCCAATAATTTTGAGAGCACATGAATAGTCGTTACAATACATCCATTGGTAATGGCAATAAATGCATGTAGATGCAAGTGTGTGTGTGTGTGTGTGTGTGTGTGTGTGTGTGTGTGTGTGTGTGTGTGTGTGTGTGTGTGTGTGTGTGTGTGTGTGTGTGTGTGTGTGTGTGTGAAAGAGAGAGACGGGAGGGGTGGGGAGAGGGGGAGGAGGGGGTTAAACGAGGAAGAAAAATATGAACAACTGTATTTACATGGTGTTTGGTATAATACAATAGACACCTGAAGTTCCTTCGAGTCTGAGACAGGTGTTAAGGTTTAGGTTCTCAAAACCGACTCACTTCGACAAAACTTTCACAGTAAAACAATTGGTGCTTAACACTGTCCTCACATTCTCAGTCACAGAGCATACACTGTCCAGGTATTAAAGGTACTGCTTATCCAGAACATGTCACAAAAATCGTAAGTTTAATCATCAACTGTTTCACGTCAGCATTCAACTAAACTTTTCATCAGGCAGGGGTATCCCGCGCACGACGTGGCTGTTACGTTACTACGGTTTCACAAGGCGCGACAGATGACATCTTTTGCGTTTTTAATGACGATAGTTTCTTAAACAACATTTAGGTGGAGTCCGGAAAATGTTCAGATATGTGAAAGCCGTTAGGTATTAGTAAATGATAAACATGGGTACCATTTATATTTATGTGGCAATTTGTGCAATGCTAAAACTTGCAATTCGTCGGTCCGTTTCTGACACACAATGTAGTGTACAGGAACCGTATTTGTTTTGGGCAAAGGGAGGTAACTCCTTTGATTGGGTGTAACTCGTCCAATTGAGAAAGAGAGAAGCCCATGTCTCTTTCGAAGGTTTTCTTACTGACGTATTTCACACTACGAAGAAAATTCTTATTCATTCCGATTCCTGCTGTAAAATTAGCGTAGGTGTTGTAATTGAAGATGTCTAAAACCGTTGAAAAATGGAATTTTCTCGTTTTCAGCACCAAACGGATGTGGTAACCAACAATACTGTTAATAAAAGTAATGGGTTATTTCAAATAGTCCTCCATGTCCACATTGTCACTCTTATGTTGTTGAGGTTCAAGATTCAAGCTTGATGTTGTAAAATCTGTTCTTGATGCTGAAGAGCTGAAGACCTCAATGTCCACAACACCACCAACAGGGTTGACGAGGCAAGGTTTCCAACCCACACAGAAGCCACCAAAACATTCGTCCCTGGATACAAAAGCACAGTCAGTTACAGTGTGCAGTCTCTAGCTGCCATTCCAGTCTGTGCCGTTTGAGGAATGAGAGGTAAACAGCTGTTATATTCGACTCTATGAGCACTCTTGTTCAGAGACTGAAAATCCGATTTGACTTGTGAGATTTTGCGGGTTATGTTAAACCTGTTATGTTAAGGTAAGTGTCATATCAAAGTGTCTGATGTGTTTCAAAGATAGATGCAGAGTGAGTGAGTGAGTGAGTGGCTATATGGCGGTCTGTGATGAATCGAGTCTGGACAAGACAAACCCGTGATCAACAGCATGAACATCGATCTACGCAAATGAAGTACGATGACATGTGTCAACCATGTCAAGCCTGACCACCCGATCCTGTTAAGCGCCTATTAAGACAAGCATCACAGGTTAGATCAATTCGGCCCTGGATCTTCTTTCTATTATTTCAATTTCTCCATAGCAAAATATACATACAGACAGGCTAATGGTTTCGAGGCCTCTGTCTGCAAAGTATGGTATCTTCTTTCTAGAGTAAAGAAACAGCAAATTCCAAATACCTGAAGGTAAGAACAGACTGAAGAGTTCTTACAAGGCTGAAAGGTTCAGACATGCATAACTCACTCCTAGGGCTGTTCAGTAGCAAACAGTATCTCGCGATACCACTGTCGCTATATGGTTCAGATCTTGCAATATATTGGGTCATCCACAGTTAGCTCCCTTTGAATTTTCTGTCCTTGATTTTCATACCAGCAAAATGTGCTGTAAAGTGCTTTTAAATATTCTTTTATTTCTTTGCTTTCATGTTGCATTTTAAAAGTGGAAGTTTAACAGTGGAAGTGGCTCCGAAAGTGTCAGCCACTCTACCATTCGTTTTGGCTTTGTGGGTTTGAATGGTTTCATATGTTTGGGAGGAGTTAAGTGGCTTCAGTTGGACCAGTCTTTTAAGAAATGCAAGATTAATTGATATCAACCTTTTTCTTGTGAATATCACGAAGTATGGGAGTGTATGATTGTACTTTCATTAGGTCATGAAATATATGTAGTGGGTCACTGTACACGCAAGTCTTTGATTGTCAAGTTTGTCTCAAATAAAGTTCTGTTTGGTCCGGTTTTTGTCTCTCTGTTCATAGATGGATTCGCTGTTATGATATTACCAGGGTGTAGGGGTGGAATGCAGCTGTACCCAGATATATACGATCAGTTGTTGTTTGCTGACGAAGTGATCCTAATGTTAGACAGGGTCAACGATCTCCAGCAAAAGCTCAATGTTCTGTCTACACTGTAAAACATAGGGCTATCGGTTAAAGAACTCATAAACTCACATTTTCGGTACAGTAACTCTTTTTACCACTGCATACGAAAGACTTCTGGTTAGTCATAAACTGAATACCACTTTTTTTAAAAAAAAAAAACAACAACTTGTGGTTAATTAATTCCAAGCGCTTAAAAATTGCTAATAAGCCGTCTGCTTCTTTCTCGCCCGCAAACGAAACCACAGACAGGTTACGTAACTCTGTCGCCAGAGCCCTACAGTGACGTCATAGAAGGAACGATTTTCATATTTTCAGTTAGTTGTACAGAAAATGTGTGGAAACCTCATTTTGCTGATTTCTCGACGTAACCAAAGACATGCCGAATTGTTGTGTTGCCGTCAATTGCTCCTTGGGATCGGGTGATGATGTCACTATGCACATATGGATTGTTTGAGTGTGCGAAGCGAGCGTTGTGGAAGCCTGTGGTATATACTAAATCGGATGGTTCGTCCCCCTACCGCGCTTCCAGGATAGAAAATGGAGTTCAAGTTTCATCGAGTTTATAAAATCAAGACTGCTTACTACACACTGCTGACCAAAAGGATTTTGCATGAATATATCGCCCTCTTCCTCGGACGCGAGGTTGTGGTCGAAGTGACAATATTATCGTAAGTAATATTATATTGACCCCCGCCTCGCGTCCAAGAGTGAAATTGTTATGTTATAAGCAATGTTATGTAAAATCCTAATGTCCATCAATAAAATACATATTTACTACCAGTGGAAAGTAATTTTGATTTTGTAAATAGCATTCATCCTCAGGCAGGGCACCGCCATTTTTGAAAATCGTGAAGTCACGGACTAATGTCCATTTGAATTAATGAGATTATGGTTTGTTTTCATCAAGTTAGAAAAAAAACTACTTTCTGCTAGTAGTTACGTGTGTATTTGAATCATGACCAAAAGGAGTTTGCATGACATTGCTTGTAACATAACGACTTCTTCCACTGAAGCAAGGTGGGGTCTAAGTGACATTTATATTGCCAGTAATATTATAGTGACCTCCACCTCGCGTCCAAGAGTGAAATTGTTATATTACAAGCAATGTCATGCAAACTCCTGTTGTCCATCAATAAAATACATATTTCACTATCAGTAGAAAGTAATTTTGATTTTGTAAGTCGGTGAAAACAAACTTAAATATCATTCATCCTCAGACAGGGCGCCGTCATTTTTGAAAATCGTGAAGTCCATTTGAATTAATGAAATTATGGTTTACTTTCATCAACTTAGAAAATCAAAACTACTTTCTATCGGTAGTTACATATGTATTTGAATCATGACCAAAAGGTGTTTGCATGGCACGACCTGTAACATAACATAAGCGAGGTCGAGGTCGAAGTGAAAAAAACTGCGCGGTAAATTTCTTCACTTGCTAAATTTACTTGGTTTGTAAACGTTCACTCACCAGTATGTAGACAATTCTCAATATACGCCTTTAAACTTGGTCTCATAATCTTAATTACTTTATAATCATACTTGTATGCATTTTGAAACGCAATATAAAGAAGCGATCTGCGAATGTATAACAGGAATGTAATATCTAGACATATTATAGTTTGCCTATGTGAATCATAATTCGCACGCTCGCCCTTGTGTATGTCGTCTGTATCATTACACTCCACGACGAAAACAATGGTTCTGTTGAAAGCTACGAGAAGTTAATAAAAGCCAATTGCAAATATTGGAATTAAAACAAAGTAAAGTTATAGGAGCAATGCCAGACTATTACCTTGTTCCAGGAATGTATCCATCAATATCCATTAAAACGAGTGATACATAATTTATCTGCAGATTTCCCAAGTGATGTGTCTTTTAACAGTCTAATATACGAAAAAGTGATGCATCGTTTCATGTTTTTCATAGAGTTGTATAGACACATTGGTCACCTGGCAACTAATTGCATGATGTCCGTCATTTTCTAAAAAAAAGTAATTTAGTTAGACAACAATGAGCAATCAGTCAATGTATTGGCGGTTAATCCTTTCAAAGAAGGGTGTTGTTCTTACACAGGCACGACAGAGTGAAATCAGTTTAGAATAGTAAATGCACATACATAAACACTGACATTGGACAATCCGCATTTATATCCGCAGTTAATCAATCAGCGTGTTATCGGTTAATCCCAGACAAAGAAATGCCAAATGGGGGCCTTTGTCGGGTAATCCAAGTGGTGTTACCACTAATTATACCTGTTATACATTGATTAACTGGGCATCAAGTGAATGATGACAAATAACGTGTAGGTTTATACCACCTTACACGGATTACAACCTAGCGACACCAAGTGATTTTGACAGAATCGTCTATAAAAGCAAGGGTTGTAACTAGGAAACTAGGCAAAGCAGGAGACAAAACTAAATGATAGTAGATTGTGAGAACATATAGCTTTCATTTTTCACAATAGCTGTCGCGATTTTAGGTTTGTACAAACTTGTAACCGAAATAGTTTACCCCTGAAATGTAGATGAATAATTATACGTAGGCCATCATATCTTACCTCGTATTACGTCACGGAGACGCGCCCCTCTGATTGGTTGAAATTTCGTTCGCGACTGAGAATTGTTCACTGTTGTCAAAAAGGTCGATTTAAAGTAGTTAAAGATCGAAATGAGTAGTTTAAATGACGAACTTATGACGATGCTAATGAGTGGTTTATATATTTGCACCCCCTTGAGTATACGTGATCTTTAACGTACAGAAGACAACGATATTCGCCGTTAGAAAAGCGGCGATCCTTAGACGTTGCAACTATGAAAAATGGTTTTGCAAAAGTAAAGAGGTCGAATCTGTGTCAAGCTTTAAATGCCTTTCGGCATTACTAACGACAAACGCTCCTTCGGGGCTACCGTACGTATAATGTGGATAGATGGAAAGTTACCATTCAAGACCTATTTCAAAACATTCGGCACCATGATAAAACGTATTCTGTTATACGGAAGTGAAACATGGTATACAAATAGTTGGGAATATTCCTCTGACGTCTCTTACAGAAAGAATAGGGACGGTACAACTAGCCCAGTGGTTCAGGTGTTGTCTCGTCACGACGTAGGGTTTGATTCCCCGCATGGGTCCAGTGTGTGACGTTCTTTTCTGCCGTCCTCGCGGTGATACTACTGGAATGTTGCTAAACGCGGCGTACTCGCTCATTCATAACAACTAGTACAGGATGCAGTGAGCTTGTTCTACCCCGGAATCCCCACTGGATGACGCTGCACAGTACAGAAGTATGCTCATAACCTTGACCTTTGTGTATAATGTAGGCTGTAGGTTCTGACAGGCATTTCCGGACACAGAGTCATCACAGGTAACCCTCCACGGAGCAAATAATATTTTTGGATGCGGTCATCAAGAAACGTTTTGACACGTTGTTTTTTTAAGTTGTTTTTGTTGTTGTTGTTTGTAAATATAACCTAACGTCAGAAAACTACCACATCAGTCATACAGCTGTTGGGTCGTTTTTGAACCTGGTCCATTGTTTCGACCGTAATGGACAGGTGCACATACCCACAGGTATGTAGTGTACTTCGTCACACTGCTTGAAACTTGCGGCAATGGAACATTGCGTCAAGAGAAAGGCTAGTGTCAGTTATACCAATTGCGTACATGCAGATAACAGCTGATATGTATAATAACGTCCTACTTCAGACTGTACATAGCGTTGCGTCATCCTGTTCAAACGGGTACAGCGCTACAACGTGAACCTTCACGCTCCATTGGCGAAGACGTACCCTTCTTGTATACGTGGATTTAAAGTCAGTCACATTGAGGTTTTTGCACTTGAATTGAAACAGGCGAACATGCATGCGTAGGTAAGTGAGTGCTTGTGCTGAGGTTGGGTGGGGTAGGGGTTATGTTTGGTCATATCTCCGGAGAGTGGGTGAGTTAAGTTTACAGCCGCTATTGAGCAGTAAGTTAGTTTGCTTAGTATTTTGACCGGATGTCAGAATATATAATAATTCACAGCTAGGGTCTGCTCATATGGTGATTAACTAAATGCCATTTGTTGCAGCATAAAAACTATTCTTAATGACCTGAAAACACAACGTATGGTCGGAGTTCCGAACTCTGTGAGTACATGAACGAGCTCTCACGGGTTATCTTATATGCCCTTGTTGACGTAAGATGATGCAGACATTTTGCACCCGAATACCGTAAGTTTCATTCAACGCTATATACTATCCCAACAAAACACACCGCATGGGCGATTTGTATTATCTAATCATTGCTTATTGTGTTCAAACAATCGTCAAACTATATAACAAAGGCGTTGATAACACGATTTTACACAACTGCACAGGTAAACTTTTACCTGAAAATGTGATCTTGATGCGAGTTCTTACAAGACTAAAGAAGGCATCGCCAAAACGCAACAGAAACCACCCTCCACTTGAAGTTGTGCGGCAAAGTGTATGCACTTCGTTTTGCAGGAGTTTCAAGGTCAAATCACTACGTCACGTCTTGACTCTACAACATAGAACCTCGCCATTGAAAGGATGCATGCTTAACATTACCATCTTCTGCTGCCAGGTGTTGGAATGATAGTCTGAGCAAGATAACATTGCAACTCGTTGCAACCAAACAGGTATCAGAAATGACCGTCCGCGTACGGGCAGAACTTGAGTTACATCCGGGTACTATATTTCCATGATCGTACTGCCACGGGTGAGCACAGCAGGGAGGGTGTCTTGACTTAGGAGGATATCCGGTCAAACCGCACGGAGCAGGTTGAAAGAAATCGGTCTGAGAGCCGATGTCTGGCCCGTGCTACGTCGTCACCATCGCGCTCAACGCCTCCGTTATGAAACACCATCCACTTGGTTGTACAGACACAACCTTCTTCTAAACCGGTATAGAAATTCATGCACCAAAGCCTATAGTCAATCCACAATATCAAATTGCACATTTTGAAACTAGAGGTGTTGTCAATGACTCTTCCAGAGACCTCAAGCAAATACTCAATCTTTCAAGGGCATTTAGAAGTGATACACATAAAGACATGAGTTTTTTTATATGAAAGACAACTTCTTTGTTGTGAAGAGTCGCGACGTTTCGAAGTAGATTCTTACTTCTTCATCAGGTGAATGTTTGAACACACGTCTTGTCATGCTCCCACGGGTCATTAGACTTATTCGCGATCGCTCCTCAGTTCCCTAGATATCTGCTTGTGTTCAAAAGTTGCGTCGGCGTCGCAGACGGAATGAAGAGAAGTGTAGAAAGAGTCATCTTCCAGACATTTTTATCAACGAAAGGCGAACTACTAAAATTTCTAATTGCAAGGTAGTACGACATCAGCAACAAAATCACAGTGTGTCACCAAAGCAGTTCCTCTCAGTCAAGAACGAATAACTCTCCAACATCTGATCTTCGATAGTCATTCTGTGATTATTTTTTCGGATAAAGAATGTCGGATACGGGAAGACCTTGACTCATTTTCATCCAACGAACCAACGTTGTCAAGACATGTGTTCAAACTTCGAACTATGTAGTTTCGGAGAGAACAGTTCGCGAAATTATTTTGCAGTCGCCTAACAAAGGTTGAAGTCTAGGCCGAATTCCAACCTCTATCACCAAGCAATATTGCTGAATTTGGCTCATGTGATAACTGCTTGCTTGTTTGACATCGTAACGGTATTCGAATATGACAACGTGGTGATTATTACCTATTAGTTTCAAGAAGAAGAAGAAAACAAGACGTATTCAAGTGTCTAGCGATACATGGTTGACATGCATACATGCACATCGCCCGACCAATTTGGGTCTGTTAGACACCACTGCCATGAAATTCAACATATGGTAAAAGCATTTAGAGTGCTAAAATGAAATGTAAAAAAATCCACTAGACATACATTCTTGAAATATCAAATGAAAACGGGTTCGATCCCACTCGGTATTCCCCTCCAGTACACAAGGCCCAGAGCATCCTGATGCAGTTTGGCATGCGTTAGTGGAACCATACGTGGGTAGTAGTCGGTGACTTGTGATGCTTTCACCTCGGGTATTGTGCATCATCTCCAGATTGTCTCCCCTCAGATGTATTTTGAAACACGTCATCTCAATCAATAACAATGTGATTATGTGTTGTTGCTTGACTAGGTTCAGTGTACTTTTGTCCCGCCGATTTAAGCAACCTATTTCTAAAACTTACACTTAGAAAGGTGCTAGGTCCTTCGTTGTGTTGGCAGTAGTTACCCAAGGCCCCGATCATCACAGCAAACGTAAAGCCACGACTGCCGTAAGTCTTTGTAAAAGTATGGGGGGAGATACGATCACCTCAGCATTACGACTGTCGCAAGTCTATGTAAAAGTTTGGGAGGAGATACGATCACCTCAGCGATACGACTGTCGCAAGTCTATGTAAAAGTATGGGGGGAGATGTGGTCACCTCAGCGTTACGACTGTCGCAAGTCTATGTAAAAGTTTGGGAGGAGATACGATCACCTCAGTAATACGACTGGGTTCGATTCCCACATGGTACAATGTGTGAAAAGAGTTTCTGGTGTCCGTGATATTGCTGAAACTTTGCTAAAGGTAGCGTAAAACTAAATTCACTCACTTTTTCCTGAAGAACAGCTGACAACAATATTTACAGCAGGTGCGTCCGTTTGGTCAGGAAGTATTTTTAAACAAGTTACTGTAGTAAACGTATGGTGTCTGCATACAACATCCTCACATGTTAGCACAACATACTCCATCACTTCATAGTAAACCTCGAGAATAGCTTTCAGCCAGAAAGAATCTCAGGGTCAAGTACAAGAATGATCAATACCTTTATCCAGTGGTCGGGCCATTGGAAGTGGATGACCATTTAGATGTCAGCATCTACTGTTCCTTCGTCAAATTTCCAGTGAAAATTGTTACGAGTGTGTATTTTCTGTATATTTTGTTATCACTTCACTAACTATTATTATTTGGCCACAACATTTAGTGTTTTGAATATTAAATATGATGTGTCACCTTTCGTTTTAATAGCTGGTCAACACTTTTAGGATTCTGGTTTTCCGGAATTTATCTGCTCCTGGTTTTCTATGTGTGTACTTCCGGGAGACTTATTCGAGGGCATTCTACAGCGTTGACGATAGTCGTGTATGCCCGAACTTTCGGGAAATCACTTAGAATATATAAAAAGGCTGGTTGCCGTGTTGGGGGCGACACTCATTCATATTTGCTGGTGTTACATCACTGCCAACGCTTGATCATCAAAACCCGTCAACGCCTGAATTTACACTGATCTGCTGTCACACTGATCGCTGTGTTTACATTCTGCATAGCTGTTCTCTCTCACACCAAGACTTTGGTGAGTTTGCTATATTGTATGTTGTGACCCATTGACTTAGATTTTGTGTCTCTTGAATTGTACTAGAAATCAGCATTGTGAAATTGACTTGTGACTTTGTATCACGTTGCATAATAATACAATTTGAACGTTTATGACTTGTCTTTGTTCTGTTTTGCTGGTTCACTGGGGATTTCTTACATCGTTTGTCACGGTAAATTCTTAACCGTAACAAAATACACAACGGTGTCACACCACGTCTCACTCAACACGTGAAATTTGGGGTTATGCTTTACACGTTAGTAGATAGATTTCACGGTATCTTTTGTCCCCTTTTTCGCACATTTCGGAGAAAGCTGGACTGACGTTTCATCAGAAAAAAACAGTATCCTATTCTTGATTTTTGTGAACCCAACTCCAGTTAAAGGTATTTTTGAGCACCTTTCATCAATAGTGAGGTAATTCGGTGATTTTCACCCGATTACGTCTATGTAATTGTTGTCTAAGGGTTTCATTACGTTCCTTGGGACACCCTCTATTAGTCATCGTATTTTTCATATTCTCATTGCTTTTTAAAATTCCCCCTACTCACAGTCTCACCATGCTGCCGGCGACCATTTGTATTGAGTTTCTAATGGCTCCCTGCCCGTCTTGTGCTCAATGCCTCCATCCCAACTCCTGACTGAATATCCTTCAAAGTGCTGCACAGTGTACACAGGGGAACGTCATATCTAATGGCTAAGTCAGTTGCATTAGTCAAATCCCTTTCAAACACATCTAGAAACAGCTTCATCTTCAACATGTCAACAGAAAAAAAGGAAACTGTCCGCTACGCTAGGGGAAATAACTCCTGATGTAGTAAGTTCTAAATGTAGTTCTAAAGCTACACGACTTGCCTCCCATATTGAGCACTATACTACACAGTGTAACGCCTGTTTTAAAATTTTATCATCAGTATTGGGGAACATTGACTTTCTCAATAATTTCTGGGGATTGTGCACCAAGATTTATCCAATAGTTGTGATTGCATGTTTGTGCATTTGTAGCAGACATGAAATAGTGGTGATATTCTTTACCATCAGCCACAGACTTTGGGTCGTGAGGTCAGTACCGTTTATTCTACGTAGTAGCTGTAGCGAACACTCTGTAAATACAATAATTATACAATGTATATGTATGTGTACGTTAACACATATGTGATGTACACATGACTTCATGCATCTGATTATGGTTTCATATATGTATAACAGAATAAAACATGTCTTCATAAAGGCTCAGATAAACAATTTACATTGCAAATAGTGTATAATCGCCCGCAGGTAATGAGCAAAATAACATACACACACACACACACAGACACACACACACACACACACACACACACACACACATATACATATGCATATATATATATATATATATGTGTGTGTGTGTGTGTGTGTGTGTGTGTGTATATATATATATATATATACACACACACATACATACATACATACATACACACACACACACACACACACACACACACACACACACACACACACACACACACACACACACACACACACACACATATATATATATATATATATATATATATATATATATATATATATATATATATATATATATATATATATATATATATATTATTACTACAAGTGACATTTCATTCGACATATCAGACTATTTATCAAGAAACCTACCATGTCTGTGACACGAGGGCGTGTTAAAGCACCTAGCAGTCCAGCAGCAGCAGGTGAACTGACAACTAATTGTAAAAATGTAATGTATAAAAAAGTCATATGTTGGGCCAATCAGATGAAATATTTTAAAACTAATTAGTTATTTATTCATGTACACAGTATACAATTCCCAGAATTCATCCTGGGACACATTTGTCCCGGATATGGCCGCAATACTCAGGTAATTTTTTATGCATTGGGTCTACGGTTCTTTGATCTTTAAAACTACGAATTCATTTGGCTAATCTCAGGAGCGATATCGGCCATATGATCGCAGAAAGAGCACTCACTTTGTAGACAAACCTCAAATGTTTGTGGTGAATGGCTCTTTAACTAGTAAAAGCAACGAGTCTATCATTGGTGCACCCATGCAGAATACCTTCTTTGTGTATTGGCCCATTAAAGACCGACCAGTGCTACAGTAGCCGTCAGAATTTCCGTCATCAAACTTGAAGGTTGAACCTGCATTCTCTGCATCGGTAAACTCTTATTATCAGTCACGTTGCCTACTAACCACTTCAAGCTTGATAGACCGTATATTACGCCTACCTAATGATGGAGTGTATCATTTGTGGATTAAGAACGTGGGTGTTTTAAAGCTGCTTTATTTACGCTGTACACTCGGGTTCATACTCATCTACTTTGATGACCTTATGGTTAATTCTTTCATAACCGAAGGATGTTGGTGTTCTGCGCTTTCATATTTGATTCTTGCATACGGTACGACAGTTTTCTTCTTAATTCCTTTAATATACACGACATGACATTAATTTTCTTTGCTCGCTATATCCATCCATCCATCCATCTATCCATCCATCCACCCATCTATAGATATAGATACAACATAATTCTGGACCAATCATACTTATACTGAACTGCAAATGTTTCGATGAAATGAAATCTCATGAAAGTAGGCATCCGCGTTTATGTCGTCTATTTAACAAACAAAAAATGAAAACAGAGATGCTTTTCTTTTTCTGTTGGGTGTATATAAACAACACATTGGTGACTGATGAGCCATATTTGAATAATACACAACTACATCCAGCATTGGTACAGATTTTTTATACAACTATGGACTGAAATGTCTAAAACAAATGAAGGAGTATATATAATGAGATGGTTATGCATAATGGTTTTTGTTTGTTCAACAACACTTATAAATTCTTTGAATGTCATTTAGAAGATGAAGGAGTAAGCATTAACTCCGAAACGTTGTGTTCTCACATAAAGAAGTTGATATCCATAAAAATCTTCATTCTTAACACTTATAAACATATTATCGTTTCTTAAGTTTTCTGGAAGGATTCAAAAGAAAAAAATGAAACTTTGGTCTTATTACTATTGCACACTGTATGTATATAACTTAAAATTTGGTAAAGAGATCTGGTGTCTGGGCAGAGTCACATAGAGTGAGAATACAGACGACTCTTATGTTGATTACGTTTAATAATGGTAGACGGCATGGCATTCTCCGTTGTAATAGAATATGTATATGCTGTGCGTTATGTTGTGTAGCAGATGAATGTCTCCATTTCACATACATTTTCATCTGTCGTCATAATGATAGTTTGTATTATTTTGTAAATGGGCCGTTGGCCGTACTCTGAATAATAATATTTAATTAAAATAGCTTCTGAAGATGCTGTTGTCTTTCAAACAAAGCAGTTTAACTCCATGATGCAATAATGTCACAGCATTAGAGCTGTTCTAATAACAAAACAGTTTAACTCCATGATGCAATAACGTCACAGCATTAGAGCTGTCCTAATAACAAAACAGTTTAACTCCATGATGCAATAACGTCTCATCAGCATTAGGACTGTCCTAATAACAAAACAGTTTAACTCCATGATGCAATAACGTCACAGCATTAGAACTGTCCTAATAACAAAACAGTTTAACTCCATGATGCAATAACGTCACAGCATTAGAACTGTCCTAATAACAAAACAGTTTAACTCCATGATGCAATAACGTCACAGCATTAGAGCTGTCCTAATAACAAAACAGTTTAACTCCATGATGCAATAACGTCTCAGCATTAGAACTGTCCTAATACCAAAACAGTTTAACTTCAAAATGCAATAACGTCACAGCATTAGAGTAAATAACAAAACAGTCTTGATTAGACCATGGCATGCTGCTTGTAAAAGCACAACATCACTAGTTCTGAGAGAAAACACTCGTTGTGTGAGAAACAAACCTCACATGCCGAATAAAAAGCATCTAGTCTCGATCAAATAACTCGATAATAGCATAAAGTCTTAAGAAAGCAGTTTCAATTAGACTGTTACAATATGCTTGTACGAGAAAGACATCTCTAATCCACCTTCAGTATATTGCAAGACAAATATCTCTTCTGAACACAAGACTGTGCCAAATTAGTTAAATCCAGGTGTCAGGGAAAGCTGTTAGATATAACTCCGACATCGCCTGTGGGCCTGGATATAATGCGCCCGGACATTCCTTTGTAATCGACAGGACTGTCTTTCTATTCATTCATGGTTCGGTGATCTGCGCTAACCGGTTCTCGACTTCTGAGGTGAAGGGGTAACAAACTGGGTGATCACACGGTTGTGACATCTACATGCAGCATACAGCGCCGTGGGGCGGGTGTGTGGTGGACGGGTGTCGGCAAGTGGAGTACTGGGCACGGAGTATTACTTTTAGTACTTTGACGTGAACAAGATGTATCCAGGCCTTTTTCCAGGTAAGATGCTGTGTCATGTTGTATGGTTTTTGTATGGCTGTGTGGAGAATCATTTTGCATGGTGAAAAATTCGCTAGTGAAAATCTAGGCCACGTCGAAAATGCTGCACCCTGCCGTTTATTTCGGACATTCAGTTTGTAAAGAATCACTACTGTTCAAATTATACATCCCATGAGGTTTAATATTATGCTGAACATATCACTGGCCTTATCTGGATGTAAGTATTGACTATTCCACGTTTTACGTGAACGATTGCTTAGAGATACATTCACACACGTTCACAAATGAGTCCAAATGTGTTTTAATGTAGGCAAAGTGACTAAAGTCAACACACAAATTAACACGATAGTATCATGTGCAAATCATTGCCCCTACTGTTAACGTAATCTTCTGGCTGGTTTCTAACTTATTCTGATAGAAACAAATAAGGGGAAACATGAAAGTACAAGTGTTGTTTTCTATATGTCCAGAATTTCACTCACAGTGCAATACATATCTTGTAAAGAAAACTAGAAAACGATAAAGCAGCCCGTGGACTTTCATGTGTTCACTTATTCGTTTCCATGCGGATGTTTCTCATCTGACGATATTCCCTCATAATCCCCTTCGCCTGAACGCTCAGTTCTATTGGACGGTTGGGAATAGCTTTGTGTCTGTCTAAAGAAAACCCGTGTAGCGTAAAGGACATGGCTGACCAGGAGAGAAACATTTTCACTGGCTAACAGAGCGTTTGCACACATCGGTTTAGGCGTCCTGCTACTTTGAGAGTTTGACGACCCGACTTGGCACAACAAAGGGTCATACATACAATTACACATCATCACAATCACACAAGTAGGACCTGTATGTCTGTGTCCAATACGTGAACAATGTCCGACCAATGCCCGGAGACACGATGTTGATGTCTGATCACTGTATGATGGTGAACCACATCACTCACCATGACACATTCGAGTGAGTGAGTCTGGTTTTACTTCGCTTTTAGCAATATTCCAGCGACACCAGAAATGGGTTTCACACATTGTACTCATGTGAGGAAGACACATTCGATCACCAGATGCTTCATTGCAATTTATTTCAACCCAAAAATAAATGATAAAAAAACACTTCACGCCACATATATCCGTAAAGGGAGACATTTCTTTTAAAGTAAATTCATGTTAACCTTCTATCATTGAACATTACAAATTTATTATTGACTAAATGCTCATAATGTATGAAAGCCGTGATGTATAACGTGATTATTCATTTCCAAGAATCATCATTTGTGATGATAACGAAAATATTTTTTTACTTTTTATCGTGGTTTTAAGACCTAATGAGAGGTCCTTTCCTAGGTCCCAGCATTGTGAGTCTGCAGTTTGGTTTAGCTCTAACCAGAGCATGACGTACTTTTCTTGCATCCGATGTTTATGAATATTTAGTGTCGAACTCACAAAAGAGCTACTTGCGTTAATAACAGATAAATATGAGTTTGTTTACCTGTCGTATGCTCTACTGCAAAATAACACAAGCCTGTTGTCACCAAATGCCGTATCCATCTCTCTTGGTTACGAGGCAAACAATCTATCAATGTAATAAGTAGACCACAAACACACACGCACGCACGCACGCACGCACACACACATACATACATACATACATAAATACATACACACACATATATATATGTATGTATATATGTATATAGTTCCTAGTACGACTACACATTAGTATTTTGCACACTGCGATGTACATCGACAGCATGGCGCACAGTTGTTCTTAGGATGACATACAGCTCAACGTCGGGCATAATCTAACAAATATCTGACACTAAGTGTTACACATTTTAGAATATATAAGAACATAGCCAGTCATACACCATAAAATGTAGCAAATATAGCCAGCCATACACCATATAGTATAACACATATTCCCAGTCATACACTATATAGTATAACACATATTGTCAGTCATACACTATATAGTACAACACATATTGTCAGTCATACACTATATAGTACAACACATATTGTCAGTCATACACTATATAGTACAACACATATTGTCAGTCATACACTATATAGTACAACACATATTGTCAGTCATACACTATATAGTACAACACATATTGTCAGTCATACACTATATAGTACAACACATATTGTCAGTCATACATGATTTGTATAGCACATATAGCCAGTCATACATCGTATAGCAATAATAACTCCTGTATACGTCAGTTTAGGCAAGTACAAAAACGATATTATGAGACAATATTGACGTATGAACAGCCATGACCTAGCATGTTTATTTCAAGTGAATTACAGCTCGTATGACAATCCCCTGACACACAAACAAAAGTGCCCGTCATCCACAACGTTGTCGTCAATCCATCATCACAGCTTGTCCCGTGGCCTATGTTTACACCCCTACAGTGTTCCCGCCTGTATGTCCCTTTGCTTCCGTACATGTCAATCAGCCATTGTGCATATTTGCAGGGAAATATATCGTAGCATATGTACAGACAATCAGACGGAAACAGTATTAGGTTATAATCCAACGGACAGAAATAGAGTACATGAGTTTAGTTTTACGACGCACACAACAACAATCATGTTGTATGGCGGCAGTCTGTAAATAATCGAGTCTGCACCAGACACTCGAGTGATCAACAACATAAACATCGATCTACACAACTGGGATACGATGGCATGTGTCAACCAAGTCAGCGAGCCTGACCAGCCGATCCCGTTAGTTGCCTTTTACGACAACCATGGGTTAGTTAAGATCAGGTCTTACCCAAATCTTTCCGGGTTATAGAAATAGAAGTATTTACTATCGTCCTGATAATTTGGTTTGGGAGTTGATCAATATTTGAGATACCCCGTGCGTATTGAGGTGGTAGGTTAATAGCGGTGGTGAATTCAACATGGTCACTTCGCAATGTTAACTGGTTCGTATCCCGGATTCATCTAGCGGATTCTATCACGATTAAGGGGCGTAACTATGCAGGGCGAGATGTTGCGCCAAGGAACACTCTGTCATATGATGACGTTATTACCCAATGATTCCGTCGCGATCCATTCAAAGTTTTCGAACACGTAGTAGTCATAACTTAACACCTCCGTCACGACCCGTGAAGGTTCTGGGGTAGAATAGGCCCTCAGCAAACCATCCTTGCCATAAAAGGCGACTAACGGGATCGGGTGGTCAGGCTTGCTGACTTGGTTGACTCATGTCATCGGTTCCCAATTGCGCAGATCGATGCTCATGTTGTTGGTCACTGGATTGTCTGGTCCAGACTCGATAATTTACAGACCTCCGCCATATAGCTGGAACATTGCTGAGTGGGGCGTAAAACGAAACTCACTCACACACCCAACCATTACAATACTGAGGTCCTAAGGCCTATCGTCATGTCCGGGAAAATTCAGTCTTTATTTGTTGAACAATATCTTTCATTCATCATTATTATAGCAAATTTTAGGTTTGGTACATGTCCACACAGCATCTTGTCACAAATTGAAACAGATCCGACATGTTAGCAGATGACCGATATGGACGTTTCTGAAATCGAAGTCACCAAGTACGATGTCTTAACTGTAAACCAGTCAATAGTGGAGTGTTGCGCTCCCCATAACAACAGGTCCACATAGACAGGACAGATCATCTGCTGTAATGTAAAATAATTGTGTGTACTTTAACCTATTGTGAGATTCTCGGGAGGCATTTAGAAGTTGGTGAATGCATAAGACGATAATATGGGTGGCAACTTCTTTATTGTACAAGACGAGAGGACGTTCAGTGCTACTTCTTGCCCCTTCTTCAGGTGATGAAGAAGGGACAAGTAGTACCCCAGAAACGTGTTATACAGACATTGCCATCCATATCCTCGTCTTATATTTAACTTATTGTGATCAGCACACGTTAACAGTATTTTACACAGGTCATGGTACAAAATATTGCAAAACTGAACTCATAACATTTTGTAATATATCAAGTACAGTGATAAAACCTGACCTCAACGAAACACGTCAGTGTCGCTGTTGGTGGTGCACTGTAAACACCTTTGATGATGTGGCCGCTACATTGCAGCCTCCCTGGGGGACTGACGTCTGAGTCCCACTGCTCCCTCCCTCGGGATCAGCGTCACGTGATGTGTGCTGACGGCCAGTTTCCGTTGCATTGTCTGGTGTCCGCCTTCACGTGTTTTTGTAATCAGTTTTTTGCAATGTTTTCAGTCAGATGTCGATATGTTAATCCATGTTTTGAAATATTTGTTGGTTAGGAAATTTGCAGGTTACACTAGTTTGATCATAAAGTATGATGACACAAGACGACTGGGACAGAGTCAGGGAAATCTGAATTGAAATTGCGGATGATTGAGGAAAATATACAGTGGGAATGGGGTGTAACGAGGTCCGTTTCAGGGCTAATTCAACAACGTTCACTGTATCTAGCCCATTAAAGGTATGCACATATTTCAAGCCAATAGCTTTACCTACAAATATGAGGCATGCCGCCCAAAGACGAAGTAGTACTTTGGGAGCTAGGGTCTTCGGAAGATCGAAAATAACGGCAACTCACCTATTGTCTTGTTTATTTCACAGTATACACAAACACCATGGTCCAAAATATGTTGTATTTGATGGCAACTGTCAGCGCGCTAATCGACATTCTTTCGGGTACACTTACACCTTAGTGTCCTTAAGAGTTTACGTACATTTATTAATCGCAAAACGGATTGTGCCGTGCCCGGTCGCCATTGACGACCTTAGTCTTGAGTGAGTGAGTTAACATTTAACGTCACCTCGCCAATACGTTGGTCGTCACCTGCCTCGCACAGAAAACAGTCAGCGATGTGATGGGGCATATTTTACTTATAGCCAATGAGCTCCCTGGTTCCTTTTACTGCGGGGCAGGTCAAGGTTAAGGTCGTTCATTGCTCTTTTTTCGGGGGAGGGAGTGGGGAGCTTTTCGTTAACCGTTAGATGTGGGGGCAGGGTGATGCATTGTATGGATGGCTGATGATGTGGGGGCAGGGTGATGCATTGTATGGATGACTGATGATGTGGGGGCAGGGTGATGCATTGTATGGATGACTGATGATGTGGGGGCAGGGTGATGCATTGTATGTGTGTATGGCTGATGATGTGGGGGAAGGGCGTTGCATTGTATGGATGGCTGATGATGTGGGCGCAGGGTGATGCATTGTATGCATGGCTGATGATGTGGGGGCAGGGTGATGCATTGTATGCATGGCTGATGATGTGGGGACAGGGTGATGCATTGTATGCATGGCTGATGATGTGGGGGCAGGGTGATGCATTGTATGCATGGCTGATGATGTGGGGACAGGGTGATGCATTGTAAGCATGGCTGATGATGTGGGGACAGGGTGATGCATTGTATGGATGGCTGATGATGTGGGCGCAGGGTGATGCATTGTATGTGTGTATGGCTGATGATGTGGGGGAAGGGTGATGCATTGTATGGATGGCTGATGATGTGGGGACAGGGTGATGCGTTGTATGGGAGGCTGATGATGTAGGGGCAGGATAATGCATTGTGTGGATGACTGATGATGTCAGAAGATGGAGTGTAGTTGGCTAGGGTGCACTTGGCGGGTGGATCTTTCCTGATGTCGGAATATGCGGCAGGGGATTTTGGGAGAGTGATTTTGTTATGTTGATAATGTTGGGAGATAGGGGTATAGAGGCACGAATAAACAAGGCACATGTTTGGTGAGTGTTGAAAATGGTCTGAATGGATGGCTACGTTTGACGATTGTTTATGACGTCAGAGTACGGATGGTTGATATGCATGTTACTCACATCACCGGATTATCATGACACCGGATGTATGATATGTTTGCTAGGACGCATGAGTTGGAGCTTTAACTGACTTATGTTGGGTACCAAGGACGAGCCACCGGTCATGTTATACATAATTCAAGCACATACATGTACAAGGTTATGCAACATTTGAACTCTATAGCGTAGACATGATCGAAGGTTTTAGTGCCCAGCGGGTACACTCCGCCATTACCCGTGACCGCTACTGGTATCTGTGCACTTAGGGTTGGTTTGTGGGGGCATCAGAGCGTTGACTACCGCGGGTATAAGTGTCAGGATATTATCTGAAGCAGTCAACCGTTGGCTGTCATTATCTGGCTACAGAGGACGACAGGACTGAAAGCAATTACTGCATCTCAAATATGCGCATTTGATTACTATAGTGTGGGCACACACGAGGATTCAAATACTCCCAAACATCACGTTCATCGTGATAATGGATTAGAAGTCAAGGAAAGTTCAGGGATTCTATATAGTAGTTATACAGACCACATTAACCTCATGCTAACCATGAGCTGATTGGTGTTTTCTACTGTCCACTTGTGTATTTAGTCCAAACCATACTCAGTTTACTTCATCTGTCCCAAGTCTCTTCCTTTCGCAGTTTGGTATGTCGGTTGCGGTTTGGTATGTCACGGGTTTTTTGTCTGAGAAGTCTAGATCGGAGAATGCAATTATATTATTCATTATTGCAATCTCTTGTATACAGTCTATTGTGCTTCTGTGTCCTCGCTTGAGATCATTTTTGTCGTGTTGTCGTGTTGTGTTGTCAGCGAAGTCAAGGAGGATGCACAATAATATCACGCCTGTATACTTGCCCTCTGTATTACAGACATGACAACAGGTGTTGTAGCCTAGTGGTTAAAGTGTTCGCTCGTCAAGCCGAAGACCCAGGTTCGATTCCCTACTTGGGTAAATATGTGAAGCTCACTTCTGGTGTCCCCTGTAGTGATATCGCGGGAATATTGCTAAAAGTGGCGTAAACTCTCTCACCCATTAACTCCATATTTGACATGAAAATGCCAACTGTAAAACAATGATTCAATACTTTTATAACAAATGTTGAGGTGACAAGAAGTGGACATCGTATTTAGTACTGAATTTAAGCGTTCAAGCTTGTAGTTATTAAACACACACAAACCCATAAATAAGAATACAGACATGTGTTCTATATCACCAAGGGCATATATCCACTGAGTATCGGCTGTAACTTCCAGGTATATGATTCATACTAATATAATGACACGAGGAATGCTCTCCAGTACTCATGTATAAATCATAGAACAAGTCGTATAAAACGTGAGAAAGTAGTACTTAGTCTGAACAAGCAACATTCTATGACTACTGAATATTAGTATTACATATAAAATGTCCGACTGAGGAAAACGTGATGAATAGTTAGCGACAGCCTATTTTCAATACGCCATAATCTTGCCATCTCTTGAATTTAGGCTTCCGTTATTTTTACACATGGTCTACTATTTTCAACACGTGCCGACAATATATATGTAACCTATGTTTCTAGAATTAATGAAGCAAGATCCAATCCTTCAGATATGTACGATTTTGAATAATGGAAAGGATTTAAATCTGGGATGATCGGATTACCGCATGTTGTTTCCAAGTGACTCCATCTTTCACTCTTTTGCCTCGACGCTGTTATTAAATATATATATTAGCAGTAACATGAATAAGCGCAGCTTGATCCGGGGAAGAATTCATTGTCCATCTTGTATTACATGGGTTGTAGTCACCCTCGATGTTAATGTAAGTACCGTCAGTCTTCCAGGACCTCTGGGCTCCATGTACCCTCTATGCTAGCATAACAATAAAGTGTCGCTTCTGGCATGTCATAAGATGCCACATAGAACAATGAACGGATTTATGGATAACACCTTTCATTGGGTCAGTGAGACGTTTCGATCCAGACTCTTGTACCATTGTCTGTCAGGAATGGTAACATGGAGAAGAGAGGATGTATATGTACAGAATGCAGCAAACATAACGACATAATTAACATAGCTGGCTCGGCAGTAAGTTCAGCAAAGGGTAACAACTGGAAGCCAGAGGTGTACAAATAAAGGGGTAGTTACTCTGCTGGTACCTGTGCACTTAGGCATTGTAGTCTGTGGATATCAGAGCGATGTATACGACAGGCATAAGTACCGGGGTATTACCTCAGTCAGTCAACGTTGACTGACGTTACTGAAGTTCACTGTTTCGGTTCACGTTACCCCCAGGATAAAATAGTCTTCATGGATATCTAGGCTCAATGTGCCCTCAGTGGTAAAATAGTATTCTGTTTTAATGTATCTTCTATGTTCATCAGTGTTCTCGGACCTCTAGTGTTGATGTACCCTCTTTGTTAAAATAATGTCCCCGGATTTCTGTACTTAATGTTCTCTCTGTGATGATAATGATGGTTCTCGGATATACAGACTTGTTGTATTCTGCCATGCAGACCCTGAAACTAACCTGTCCAAGAAAGCCATGCGACTCTACAATAGACAACTTCAGTTCTACTTTGGAAGCTGTTAAGATTGTCTGTTAATCAGTGTGCCATGGTTGAAGTAGCGTCCGCGTCAGTGTATGCTCTCCGATCTCCAGCGCGGAGGAGACCAGAAAATAACATACAATGCTCATCAACCCTCGTTCTCCTCAAGGCCCACGGGCATCTTGCCACACCCCCTGTGAATGAGAGAAAGACTCGTGACGTGTGTATAAGTAATGGCGCACATGGTTATTCATCGTGCCTCTTGTATGCACGTCACGTTTTCCTTATATGAAAAATCAACGAGGAAATGGGCAAACAAATCCGAACACTCGCTACCACACTCTTACCCAAACTGCATTACTTCGTGATGTTTTCATGACCTGCACATAGGTGTACATCACACTCTGAATACTGAGTGTCCCTGACGCTGTAGGCGACAGTTTGTTTCGCTTCCACACAACATGGCTGTTGCGTAAAGAAGTGTACGGTGACTGGATGTTAGGTAGAGCTACTGACACACCAACGTTGAATTAACGTCAGACTTATGCTCGGTACGCCAGTGGTATAACATGAAGTCAGCAACAAGAATTGTGCAGTTATCTACTGTAACATAGTTCTAAAGTATAGAGTGTTGATTGTCAATATCAAGTGTGGTGTCAGAGAACAAGGAGACGTTATCCTTCGAAATGCATTGCATGAGATGTGAAGGAACATTTATGATCAACGTTATATACATGTTGTATAACAAGTGTCGCAACATTCCATATTTTCTTCATAGTTTCATTATGTTACCAGAGCTCCAGCTACTTTTTCAAGGAATTGAGTATTTACTCCCATGTCTGTTCGTCTATTGGTAATTGCATTTCTTGGGGAGTAACTAGCAGTTTATATTCCCACTTGTTTAAAGAATTGAGTACTTTTACATAGAGCGTCTGTTCCTAATTGGGTAATAAACATATCTAAACCTAAGTTTTTAGTAATTCTTATATTCCCAAGTAGCATTTTTTGAAGAGGCATCATGGAAGTCAAGTGACTACTACAGTCAACTCCAGATAGTGGCTACGGATATAATTATAGTATTCATGTATGTATAATATGTGGTAGGTGATAATCTAAAAGACAGTTATAATATAAGACAATATATTATATATGTATAATATACTTAACATTTCCTAACGCTGTTGTAGAGTTTGGCTCCACGATTACGTATCGTAGCAAGCCAATTTAGTTCATTGAGGAAAGTACGAGGAGCATTATAGACCTATTGGATTTTTGGTAATTTTTATGCGATTTCTTTTTGTACTCCTAGATTTGTAATTGAGTAAATGTTATTTTTATTGAGTAAACTACGCAAATACGCGCCTCACATGGAGCTCAGTGTTACCAGTAACCGGAGCCAAGGAATTATCCAAGTTCCTATCTAACTTACTACCTGGATAAAGTGATATTCATGGGATAATTAAATAACAAATTAAAGACAACGCGAACGAAAGAATGAGGGTTTGTCAATAGAGCAGCCATGGTTAATAAATGCACGTTTTATAAGACCGATGCCTACGACCGTATGACTATAACAACCCGGTCATTTTCAAGACTTAGAGAAATTAAGTAAGAATCAGTAAAAGAACACGTTGCCAATATCAGGTGTGACTTCTACTAACTGCTATATCATGCCTGACCCTCCCAGTCATTGACTGTGTATGAATCTGACGTTGAGGTATTATTTTTGATTGAGGGCGTGTTCCAGTTCATGAGAGGGTTGTACTAGATGATCCCTCTGGCCTATTTTGCCGACCATACTGCTCTAGACAAGCTAAATGAGACTGAGATCTGGATTGATGTGGATGTAAGTTAGAGTTGCTGATGAGTTTCATGGAGAAACGTGCTCTCTGCATTGGTTTGCTGGCTGATGGCTGATTTGTGACAGCCAACATCTCTTGTAATAGTCATCAATGACAGCATTTCCGCATACACAATTCCTTTGGCACATGTCGGTTGAGGAGGCCCATATTTGCTTTTTAAAAACGAAACCAACTACTGTTTTCCTAGTTGTCGATCCTCAGGATCCGATTACTTAAACTTTATGTTTGCTTTGTGACGGGTATACGTATTCGAATTGATGCTTGACATGCGCATATCAACCATCTAAAGTGCATGGAGCGCCCGAAGAGTCAGAACAAATGACTACCCGGCGATTGAAAATCATGGTTGACACAATACCCTTTTGAATATGTTTATACATTAACTGGTCTAAGAGGATACGTATTCATTCATTGTTGCATGTTCCGTGTTTCAGGGCAGTTGCTGGCGACGTCGTTGATGCTGCTGGTGGCAGAGGGTGTTCCCACTGTTCGCATCACCAACGGAAACGGAACGCGTTTTGTAGCTGCCGTGGGAAAATCCGTGGAGCTGGAATGTACAGTAACCGGAATATCTGACAGCAAAGATGTACAGGTAATATCACACGTTACATGTACACAAAGTTACAGGCAGAGAAAGTGAGTGAGTTGAGCTTCATGCTGCTTGTGGCAATGTACCAGCAACGTTACTAAGAATATGTGTTGTTTTAAAGTATAACTTCTTTTGACTCCAGTCGCCAATGACTCAAGGGATGATGTAAATCCAGTTAGCGCCCATGCAGGTAGCAAAGGTACTGATCCCTAGTATGAGGATCTAGCTTCAGTTGTTGGTGATCTCTTGCCATTTATATTTTGTGTTGTCTATATCGATTAAATTACCAGTTCTGAATTTATATATCTGTGACACTGTAGAATGTTTAGTGTCCTTCGATGACAGGTTTGTATTCATGGTGGCTAATGCATTTTAGAAATTTGGAAACGCCGGCTTTCGGCGTGACGACAGAAACGCTTTAATCATAATGCTACCGAACCGCCCCAGCAACAGACTGAAATGTGTGCTTCATGAACGTCTTTGGTAGTTTCACAACCGTTCCCATTTTCTGTTACAGTTGAACACTATTATGTCGAACCAGTGTTGCAAACTCCCGCTTACCCTACTATCCGAGACGGTCTGTTTGGCGATCGGATGGTCAGTTTTAAAAAGTTGCACAGCCAATGGTGTTGGACGAATCTGACCCTGAGTGTAATGACACAAAGTTTGATTGAAACAGAATCGAAAACATAACTCTATTTCCCTACTCGTGTTTACCTTCTTATTATTTTTCTTAATCCGGAAAATTCTGGACTTTCCATCCGGTCTGGTGACTTTTGAGAGTTACCAGACAAGTTGTCGGGCTGAAATTTTCGGGAGTTTACAACACTGGTCGAATATACGGTTGTCTCGCAGAAGGTATTCCTTTTTTATCCATTTTCGGTTGTATCGAACCTCACGAAAGGCGAACGCTTTCCTTGCTTATGAGATGGTGAGACCATTCCGGCTGATTGCTCTTGAGTTAGGCTATAAGGTCCGTCCACTGTTGAGAATGGACACAACGATGCTAACCTCGACGGTTTGTTTGTGCAGTTGCGCTGGCAGTATGTGGGTGACTTCAGCATCGACCCCGTCATCCTCGGCTCCACCGGTTACTACTCCGTCACCCAGGTGGTGCAGAGCCGAAACATGAGAGTGATCACGCTACAGACGGCAGACGTGAGATATGAATACGAAGGATACTACTACTGCCATCTACAGACGGCCGAGGGGAACTATACCGACTATGTGGAACTACGAGTGGAAGGTACAGAAGAGTCTGTGGTTGGTTGGGTGGGTGGGGATGTGGGTGTAGGAGAGAGGGTGAGGGAGAAACGGAGGAGATTGGGGCGTCTGGGGTTTTGGTATGTTGGTAGCGGTATAAACGAATGCATAACCATTGTTGAAACATAGAAGCCCCACCATAAATTTTGGTACGAAATGTAACTGATAATACGAAAGGGCACAGATATGCCAACCGTACGCACTGCTGGGATAGACTGGAGACCCGCTGATTATAGTTTCGAGTTTCGAATCTTCGGAATTTTCGTTATGTAGTAGTACATATAGAAGCATTCACACATTCAAGTGTACAGAACTACAGATGCAGGTCGCGTACAGACTGTCATTTAGAACTTATCTTGTAACAGGTGTGCCGGTGTTTGATTTGAATCAGACGACACCCCCAGGGGAACTAGCGTCCACCCTACAAGACACCCTGGACATCGTGTGTACCGTCAATGCAAGGCCAGGTGCTGCAATGCAGTGGTTCATGAACGGGACGCTGCTGTACAGTTCAGCTCGGGGGTACGTTTACGACTGGAGACACCAACATAAACAAAGATATGTTACCTGTTGTTACCCTGCCTGGTGTTTGGAATTAGATAGATACCGAAACAAGGACTGGTCAGGGCCGATCCGGAGTAGGCATCCTTGTCGAAAGTCGCAGGCGAGGACGGATAATTGAGTGCATGAAGCCATACACATGCGTACATGCATGTCGCTGTATTAGATGCATAGGTGTTAACTCTGTCCTCAGTTCATCTGATGCCACACTGGACTGGCAGATATTAGGAGCGTAAAGTAGAGGGACTCGCATTTTCACTTTGCACCCGAGGAACAGAACCCGCACCTATGACGAGGGATACACTACAACAGGGATAGGTCACTCGCTTGATTTCTTTACCATTTGTACTAATTAACGTGTGCCTCGTCATGCTCCAACGCACACAATGATTTGGCTCGTTCCCATCGCAACTTCAGTTGTGTTTAACAGAACGTCAGCCAGTTTATTGTATAAGTCGGAATATTACAATGAATGAGGTAATAAATTATAGTAAGAATTAAGAGCAGGAATTATGTGACTGAATGAACGAAATAAAAGGACTAAAAGAAGAAATACATGTGATTGAATGAAAGAATAAATGATACACCGCGGCCATCCCTCCCAAAGAAAGAACACAAAAGTTTCACGCGAACACGTGTTAACATCAGCTGTCTTTTTAAAAAATCTACTTTGAGACATTTTTGTTTACATCAATAATTAATTGAGATATCCTACTGCATGTGGGGAATGGCATGGACATTAACAAAATGTTAACTGACACTGTCACACACTCCTCAAAAACAGACAGTGTAAAACTATCACACAGCGTTGTAAGCACCTTTGCAGTTTTGTCAAATAATAAGATCAACAAGAAAGAAAGAAGTTATGGAACTATAACCCTCAAGCATCAATGGCGAATCAGATCAGATCGGCAATATGTCATATTTTCAACACACCTCAAATACACCCTAACATTTTGTTTTAAATTATGAAACTATCACTATTACTTGCAAACTTATTGATAGTATGTTCCCCTCTTAAGAATTAAAGGTGTATGTGAAAGATGCTTTTGAAATAATAACTAGAAACACTCACACAAAGGCGTGTAGTATTTCAGTGACGGATCAGAGCAGTTCGGCGATATGTTACATTTTTCACACACCTTAAATACACCCTAACATTCCTTTTTAGATTATGAAACTATCACTATTACTTGCAAACACATTTCATCTGATAGTATATTCCCCTCATATGAATTAAGGGTGTGTGTGAAAGATGTTTTTGAGGACGTAATTAGGAATACTCAAACAATGATGTGTAGCACTTCAATGGCGGATCAGAACAGATGGGTGAAATGTCATATTTTCCACACACCTCAATTACACCCTAACAGTTAACAAAAAATCATAAAACCGTCACTGTTACTTGCAAATACCTTTCAACTACAGGTACTTTTTCCTTCTAAAAATTAAACGAGTGTGTGAAAGGAGTTTTTATCGGCACAATTTAGTCTGTCTTCGCGGTGAATCGAGAACAGAAGCCAGTGAGCTATAACATATCGACTTGAAACTGTACTACAAATCTACTGTTCTAATACGGACACTAACACCAGTTATTTGACTTCAACTGAAGTGACAAAATAGTTAACCTATCTTGTACATGTAGGATTTCAGTTGTTACAACACTCAGCGAACTTAATCAACTGTTGAAGATAAAGCAGGCTCAATCTTAAATACTACTCTGCCACCATATTGGCTACACTGGTTACGTAACGACCTGAGACATACGTTCAGGAGCTTTTCGAGGAGTTTCTTCTCCCCCTCTATATAGGCTCCCTGCGACGACGTAACATGCTAAACCTTTCATCACAAGAATACGATGCCACCCCATTACGTCATAAGTGTACAGTACGATCCACGTTTTATTCTTTTAGTTTTAGGTACTGTAACACGCTCTACTCGGGATAGTCCAGCACATTTCTCCATGCACATTTACACTTCACAGGTACACTTGAGAATGTCAAGCTGCCAGGGTACACTAATCATGTCAATCTGCGCAGGTACAACAGTCCATGAAAATCTGCACTTGTACACTAATCCAGATCATGTCAATCCGTCCAGGTACACCATCAGCACCACGGAGCCTTTACTTGGTACTGTTACCAGCAGTACATTATCCGTATTCCCTCTGACTCGGGAACAGCTGGGGAACTACTCATGTGTTGCCAAAAACATCAGGGGCCAGGCCAGGACGGAGTGGTGGGTGACAGGTTGGTGGTACCTTCCCTTCTTTCTTTGTGAACGGGTTCGACAAGTGTCCTGACAAACCTGAATCAATAATATGATAATTATTTTCATTTTTCTCTAATTTTGTGCATCACACTTTTTGATGTACTGCCATAGTTATGTTCACCCTCAGTTGGTGTCCTAATTGCTCTGATACATGCCAGCCGTTGGGATGCAGACCAGATACGTGGTCCCGATCAACAAAGCGTTCGTAATGTTAGGACCTATCGTAACCCGATACTATATCACAGGCCGACGAATGACCTAGTGCTGAGCTCGTTTTGTGGACTGAGTCCCAGGTACTTAATAAACAATGCTTGTCGTAAGGGGTGACTAAACGGTTGAAATGATCAAACTTCGTTGACTCATTTCTTCGTATCATACTTGCGTAGATCGGTGCGTAAACGATTGGTTTGCCTAAGCTGGACTCGAATATTTACAGACACCGTATAGATGGAACAAACAAAACAGGAATCGGGTCATTGTGTTTGTTTGGCGGTAGATCGGATGGCGGTAGATCGTCCCGTGTGCAGTGTGTCGTTGCCCATGACATAAAACACTCGTTTGTCTGGCCCAAAGGTACTGTCGTATAGATTTAACAGTCGCACTGACAGCATGTTCTCACTCCCTCACTTGCCCATTTTATGCAAGTTCCCGAGAGACTAAATAATCAAGAAATGCATTCATGGACATATGAGGCCGAATGGTTAAATGGCCACTTCCAGTCATGAACCAATTGGTACACTATTTGAAATACGACTAACAGTGTATGTATTATGCTGACTGTTTCCAGCCGTTCCCCGCCTGACTGTAGTAAGTCCAGAGACTAATGGGTCACGTGTTAACTTGGGTGATGAGCTGACTGTTCAGTGTAAGGGCGTCAACTTGGGAAATGGCGGCAAGGTAAGAAAACCACCACCGATTGACCAGCTACCCGTCTCATGTTTAAATATATGTATTCGTCGTTTGTGTTTTATCATCCGTTCAGACTAAAGAAACGCAATCCCAAGACATCTTTGCAAGTAACCACAATAATCTGGTTCTGCACAAGTACCTATGCGGTGGGAATCGAACACGGGTCTTCGGCGTGACGATCGAATGCTTTAACCACTAGGCTACCCCAGCACCCCACACTAGTCTAAGCATAACCTAAACATTTTTAATGAAGTAACTTGTTGTAAGTATGTTAAACCACTGTCCCTCAAGGTCTGAAAACATACTATCTGAAATTTGTAAGGCATCTCCGTAGTAGCCCTACACCAAATATCTTGGTTCGAATACCAAAACACAGGTGTTCAACTTCTTGAATATCCTCTGGGTCTGTACCCCAAAACCTAGGGTACAATAACTTTTCTCCATCAACAGCAGGCTGGTCTAATGTTCTTGGCTCCGAGACACATGTTTTCTTCATAACCTAGGTGATATGATGTATCCGAAAATATTGTGTTTTGTTAGATCACGTGGTCCTTTAGCTCCAACGGGGCAGCGTGGACGACACTGACTGGTGGCAACATCGTCGCATGGACGGATACAATGGGAGCCATCAACTCCCAACTCTCAGTGACCTACAGTCACTACAGCAGTCAAGGCATCTACCGGTGTTCCTGGAACACGATGTTCCAGTCTGTGTTCATCCGTATTGTAGGTGAGTTAGTGTTGTTATACGCCAGTGTCCATCAAGGCATCTACCGGTGCTTGTGGTACACGCGTGGTACACGATCTCTCAGTCTGTGTTCATCCGTCTTGTAGGTGAGTTAGTGTTGTTATGGTCCGTTGTTATACGCCAGTTTCCATCAAAGTATCAACTGGTGTTGTTGGCAGGTAAGTTGTGTCAGAGATTCCCCTGTTTCCACATCAGGACAATGTGCTATGTAGAACGAACCGTCCCAACCTGTGGGCATTTGTGATGTAGGTAGACGAACGTTATTAGCCAGTTTCAAGCGACTCAGTCATGTCGAATGTGTTTAAGTGAACAGTGAGCATTCTTCACGTTACTGCATCTCACACTTGCATGTAGCGGTAGGTTGGACGGATTGCCCCTTGGTTGCACTATTTAATTCCGAAGATTATGCAGTTCCATCGTCAAATCGAAAAGGGGAACCAGACTCACAATTCCTATCGCTTTTATAGCCTGATTTCGGAAACGTAAACCCTCAACATTCCGTGTGGTTCTTTTTCAAAATCTAGGACCGCCGGTCGTGACGTTAAGTACGACGACTGTAACTGCACTCCCAGGAGACGCCGTGACTTTGACTTGTCGGGTCAATGCCAATCCACGACCCACGACACTGGGCTGGTTTTACAGAAATCAGGAACTGGGAAACTCAACGTAAGTGAACAGAGATCTCTTTGTATGAAAATTAGATCACTGCATTGTTGCTTGAATATAGTTAGAGGACATGAATTGTTGGTCAACTGAAGGGATAATCATATATTGTTATTAAATGTGCACGTGGCGCTTTATGAGAAACGGTACTGTGTCATGTTAGTATGAGTGAGTGAATGAGTGTGGTTTTATACCTCTCTTAGTTATACTCCAGCAATATCACAGAGGGGGCAACAGATATGAGCTTCGCAAATTGTACACGTATGGGGAACCGAAACGGTTTTGGTGTTGCGAGCGAACGCTACCCTGCCAACACATTACGACAGATATGACTGGAGTAGACAAGTACTATATTACTCAGATGTATAATTAACATCATTATAGAGGAGGTTATATTTGATTTGTTCTGCGGGGAAAGTGATTGGCCAATCTATATTAGTCGCAGCTATATGCAACACACCGTATATTTACTGAGCACTGTCCACTTAGCACAATATTTTGGCGAGTAATCAAACTATTCATTTTCACCTCACCGAGCACAAATACAATACACACTATCACCACATACAAAGGAAATAAAGTGGATGATGAGTTGCTCCTGAATTTGTGCTATCCAATGTGCACATAGCAAACGCCATGTAACCCATTCTTAATGTTTGTTTTGTTCGCAGGAAGTACACTGTTTACCGCACTTACATCACCGGCGACCTCTACAGTCAGACAACGTTGACTATCGACCCAATGGAGGAAACTGACTACGGCAACAAATACAAATGTGTTGCCAACAACGTTCAGGGTCGCGACACCGAAAACGTCACACTGAGAGGTGAGCCTCAGACATCTTAATATGTCATAAATCTCTGTTTTTCTTTGTCTCTGTGTCTCCCTTTGTCTGTGCGCGGGTGCTGTATGTTCTGGTGTGTCGGCGTTGTGTTGTTTCTATTTATTAAGGGGTGTGTGGGTTTAAGGGAGGATGTTGTTTTTGTCGTTGTGTCTTTCTATTGTAAGACTGGGGTCCCAGTTAAGGAGACATAAGATTCCATGTAATTTTGTTCTTTTGTGACATGGATACCCACAATGTGATTTCTACGAATGGCCACAATGTACCGACAGCTTGTTGTGCCGAATGGCTGTCCTCACACGTGTTCATGGCGTGTTTCTTCGTTGCAGATGTGAACGAGTGTGTGACGGGCGAGGCCACGTGCGAGTGGGACCAGCACGAGATCTGTGTGGATACCCTAGGGTCCTATGAGTGTCACTGTGGCACTGGTTTTGACAGGAGGGACGGGATATGTACGGGTAAGTTCAACAATGACTCTCATCTTCAAGAAACCTATAACTTGTTCTTTGGAACTGAAGAAAATTATTCTCCCTTTTCAAGCAAATTCTGAAATCTTAATTGCTCCGATCGCATGGAAACACGAAAAATTCCATATATAATCGATCGCCCCTAGACTTCTAGTTACCAAGGGCTTATTACATATAACTGTTGTACAATGTTATCATTTACTTTGTGACATTGTTAAAATGTAACGGTACTTGTTGAGACAGGGCCTCGTTTCACGCTATGGCCGTGAGGTATGACTGCCAGTTGTAATATATGATAGCCGGACAATAACCTCAGGTCATTGAGCAGCCTCGGGGAACTGTGATATCAACCAAACAACCCTTCTTTTGCCTGTCAGCTCTAATGTACCGTATGTACCAGATTGTGTAACTGATCCTGGTGGTTCCAGGGTGTAGAGCCCGGGTACCATGACAACACCGTTCCATCGCCATTTGCTTGTGGAACTGGGCCCTATCTACTATAGATCAGCTCCATCCAAAATTGGTCACTTTAAAGTGATGGGATTGCAACATAATGTTATACAGTAATTCTTTCTTTCGAAAATATACCAGCACATATAACATTTGGTGTCGTGCGCTTTAACAGCCTTACTCTAGACTAGTCTGACAAGCTGTCACCGTAATTCTAATCCACCGTAATTCTAAACCTACTCCACTCATTCATTATATAGAAGATTGGCGGGATAGCCAAATGGTGAAAGTGTCCACTCGTCACTCCGATGACACGAGTTCAATTTCTAGCTTTGGTACGCTCTGTGAAGTCCATTCCTGGTTTCATTGATTAGAATACTCTAACACAGAGCAGTCGCTATAGATTAAAGGTGGCAAGGTACTATAATTAACCATGTATAGTTATTTGCATGACACGTTAACACTGCACGTTGGAATATACCTAGCACTTTCTAGACTATGACAAGTCGTTAGGACCGTACTTTCTCGAAATATTATGGATTAACAGAATGTCAGGATTAAAAGTTGAGTCTTGGACACTTGTGTAGATTTTTGTAGACCATGAATATATGACATCTCCGTTCTTTATCTCTCTGTTCAGACCTACTTCTTGTGCCTCCTTCACCTGACCTTTCAGACGTAGTTCTTACTAGTTCCTGCATCTGACGTTTCAGAGATAATTCTTGTCCCTTCCTTCACGTTGTGGCCTTCTCATTCACTTCATGTTGATTCATTAAAGCGCTTTGAAGACATCTGTCAAATTTATGTCCACCCAACGGATTTTTTCACGATACTCTATACAACATGCATCACTTTTCATCCCATATAAAGCAGAAGCGAAATTATGCAGCTGTACCAGTGACGAAAGCATCTTCAAACTCGTGATCACACATTCAGTCCCGCACATGTATGACAGGCGATAACTGCATACTGGTGTACTTCTGTAACTGTACACCATATAACTTGCGACTATTGCACGAAGCTCAGCCGTAACAAGAGCAACAGGTGACACTCGTGGACTCCTACACTGACCCTGACCCCTGACAGTTGAGCCTGACCCCTGACATACATCTTCCCAACCTGACCACGTTGTACCACAGTGTAACCATCAAGATTAGGTCCAGTGTCGTAGTTTTACAGTAGATGCAGGCACAGACAACTGACAGATGAGAGGATACTATATCACTAATTGTTGTCACCACCAGATAGATTGGTCGTTCTGAGATGTTCATATGTCAATCAGAAATCATTCAAAAGGGGCACGGCTTGCTTTATTGCAAGATCAAAATGCAACGGTAGTTTTGCAGTCCTATGCCAACAGCATGCTAATAAGACGTTCAGAGAGACGGAAGGGCATTAAAAGAACATGAACGAATTCAGACATAACGCCGGGCACGTAAACCAATCTTGCAGAAAAGTTGAACAGTTACGAAATTGCTTTGTTAGGGTGTGGTTAGGGCGTGGTTGGGGTGTATTAAGGCCGTCACAGTTTGGTTAGGGCGAGGTTTGAGGTGTGTTAAGGCCGTTAGAGTCTGGTTAGGGCGTGGTTAAGACGTGGTTAGGGTGCGGTTAGGGTCCTCGAGTGACGCCAAGACACCTGTTTACTCTAGCGACCACTGCCGCCCCAGTAGATGTCAACCAGTGCAAAGTTGACCACCAGTGTGATCAGACATGCGTCAACTATTTTGGCTCCTTCCGGTGCGAATGCATGGCGGACTTTCTCCTGCAGGCAGACATGGTCACGTGTCTTCCGGTTTCAAGCTTTATGGGTAAGAAATCGATCCCACGTGGATTAAGAAAAATGTCCACTGCAACACACATATAAGTTTATTTGTTACGTTTACAATCATTACAAACTGCACACATGTCACATAATACTGTCGATGAATCAACAACATCATAACATCACATTTTCAGGCTTAAGTAGGGGATCAAGAAGTATTACTGGCGTAACAAAAAGAACGACCACATTTTACGAAAGACCAAATCAGAATTTAAAAGATCATTTCCGAAAAATCGTGTATGTTAGATACATCTAGCTCTGTGATTTGCAGACTTCAGGAGAGTTTTATGCAGAAACAAAATGCTAATGGTCGACTCGCACAGGAAGCCGTGGATCAACAACGTCCATGGTCGAAATTCCGTCGAGCCCAAACAGCCAATCAAATTTAATGTCCACTTGCCAGGACGCTGTCCAGAAAACCAGAAATCAAAATCAGAAAATCAGAACCATGAAGATAATGTGATTGTTCGGCAACCACGTGTTGCGGGTCTAACTCCAAATGTTGCATGACATGGGACCGATTCCCGCCATTTGCACTCTAGGCGTGTTCATGTTTGTCGTACAAGCCGACAACGTTCACGCCCTTGGTGCATGTGTCGCAACCACCTTTAGCCTATCATCAGAATGCATCTGACAGCTTACCTCACCTTTACCTCCAAAGTGAATATGACACATGGTCAGGAGACAACATCCGTTAACTGGGGTAGGCGCTGCAGGAGGAGTGAAGAAAACTCGCTCAATTTGATATTGGGATGTCGACTCAGATGCCAGACTGACTATCATGACAAGGAGGTCGTTTTATTTCACTTCATGACTTTTGTTTTGCGCACTCCCTTTGTCTGGCTCTCTTGCATACACACAGTATACCACCAGCAAGTTTGTTGGTTGTCAAGTTACTCTCACTTCGTTTCTCTTGTCCACCAGTTCCCATCACACGCCTTTTTATTTCTTGATTCCCGTCTTTGTTTGAGTTTGACTGTGTGATACAGTCAAATGGCCTTTTCCACAATGCTTGTAATACTTGACGGAAAAAAATGTTACTAAGCTTGGTAAATACGATATGAGTCCATAATGTGACAACAGCAGATCTTATAGCGCACAACTCTTTGTGGTACCGTCCTTATCCTGCACTTACTGTCTTAGTACTTCACTCTTTACATGTGTGGGAGATACACGCTGTAGCAACAGATGCTGAGTGAGTATGGGTAGACAGTGCCACCTAGTTCAATATGTAGGTTGCGCCTTTACTGTAGCTTCAGCGCATTGTACCAAGTAAACCACGTTACGTTATGACATGTGAATAAGATCGGTTTACCGCCGCTTATGGCAGTTAAATCTCAGCTTGGGAGCTTGTGTAGACATACATTAGCTTCTAGTTGATAGCATTATTAAGGTATGGGACACACGATATGGACTTTACATAGAGCACCATCTGGAGAGTGGAACAGTTGCAATCGGTCTGACGAGTGAAGGCTTTGACAACTCGGCTACCTCACCGACCAATAACTGTCTTTCTAAAACCCACCAGTACATCTGGAATATAGTAAATGTGTGCTTATAATCAATAATAAGTAAATTAGTAATAGTAATAACAGTTACTCTCGGCATCATGTGTCTGTCATCTGCAGTTAGAGTAGTCTCCCCTGTTACAGGCTCATCAACCCAACCACCAGCCGGCGCTACCGCTGGAGGCAACAATGTACTTGCTATAGGCCTTGGTGTTGGTATCACCGTTGTCATCGTTGCTATCGTCGTTATCATTGTCGTCATCGTCTGCAGACGTCGGGGCAACAGAGAGAGGGTAAGACAACGCTATTATTACGTGAAATACATTATTATAGTATGATTTTGTCATCATTGCTACTTTTGTAATTGTTTGAAGTGACAGACTGGGTGACTCAAGGGGACATGATGTTTTGAAATAGCTAATGGTATCTGTCGATATAATGAAGTTTAAATTGTTATTAATTCTGGAGATATAAGTTTAAAATGTTAATAGTTTGGAGAAGTCATTGTCGAGTTAGTTGGGTTGCAGTACATCGTTTGTGTAAAGTGAGTTTGGAGACATTTACAGTATATAGAGCTACAAATCCTAGGATCTTAAGTCTTTATGGATCTGAAAATGTATCCCTGTAGAAAAAAGGGACGGAACTCTCCTGACCTGTTTGCGTTCTACAATATCAAGCCACAGACTGGAGCAGGCATGTAAACATTCTTCGGAATATATGTAGCGGTGACATGTATTGCTTTAAATATTCAACCAAGTGCACATTGCTTTCATGAAGGAACTGATTGACATCCCCAAACCGAAACCATCACCCACACCAGGCCTCTACAACTCAGCATACAGCGTCAATGACGATGAGGTGAGTGGGATATATGTTTGAATGGGCTCAGTCTAGTGATGTTCTGAAAGTGTCGACATTGTTAAATCGCATGCCACTGCGCAGTACCGTTTTACTGTCACTTCAAAGATTTTCAAAGAAAACCTGGAATTATGAGTGAATCCATTCACTGATTACACCAATGTTTAATGGTCGCTAACATAAATGAACCAAAATCGATACTAGTGTTGTAGCTGTATTACATGTATGTAAACACAACACACGAGAAGAATATTTTGTATGTAACGACAGCCTCCTTCTCAACAGGCCCACATCTATTCGGAGTTGGCTCCCACGGGGAACGAGTTTCCTCGGGGCAGACTGAGGTTCCTCAACTCCTTGGGGGAGGGGAAGTTCGGGCGTGTGGTCATGGCAGAAGCTCTCAGCATCAACAAGACAGGCAAGTGGGAGGAGGTAGCGGTCAAGATGGTCAAAGGTGAGACGTTCATTCATATAAGTTCAATAAGTTTAATGCTTAAACTCTAATTCGAATGTAATTCATCAAATCTGAACAGTTACTTGAAGTGTATACGACGACTGTATCTACACCAGCTACATGTTGTTACAGAGACCGCCACTGACGCTGTGAAGGAAGACTTCTACCACGAGCTTACCATCGTGCGTAAACTGTCCACTCACCCAAACGTTGTTGCCTTCCTGGGCTGCGTCACTGCATCAGGTCAGTCGGTCGGTCAGATGCACCTGATGTGCTAGGTGTAAAGTAGTTAAGTCAACACAGAAGTCCAGCTGATGGACATTTTTTATACTGTTCGATGATGTGTATTCTCAATGAGAACTGACTATTAGTTATTCACCTTCTGACAGCTGGCGTTCTCTGATTATACGTCAGCTGTTGTACAGCAACAGGTGTTTCCTCACCCTACATGCATGATTCCTGATTTCTCAATCACCAAAATCCTCAGTCTCGGGTGACCTGTCCTCAGATGTATGTAGAGAGTGAAAACCCGAATATGACCCGCCGATCTCCCCAAACTATAAACCCTCCACTGGCCCATCTTCCGCGTTAACCCCACTGCTAACCTCCGATATCTTCCATGCCACACCCGACACCCACTCGTTAACCCCCAACGCGAACCTCCGATATCTTCCATGCCACACCCGACACCCACTCGTTAACCCCCAACGCGAACCTCCATGAAGTCAAATTTTGACATAGAGAAACCACATACACACTTAACCGCACGACTTGGAGTGGCCCATCTGTGGGGTTATTTCATAACCTCAGGTTAATTACCGTTATCGACTGACCAATGTCCATTAGTAACCTCCAGCCACCAAAACTCTTTCTTTCAGACCCAGTCCTTATGATCATGGAGTACGTCAATGGCGGCGACCTTCTCACCTTCTTAAGAAAACGACGACCTGAGAAAACTCCCGAGAAAACCTCAGAAGAGGAGGCCTTGACCCCCAAAGATATGTTATCCTTTGCCCTTCAGATAGCCCGGGGAATGGCGCATATAGCTGCACAGAAGGTAAACCTAATAGCTGTGAAGTCTAGGACATTGAGATAAACCATCCATGCCCCGATAATGTTGCCTCAGAATATCAAACATCCATGACTTGTTCAGCCACGTCATTCCAGGGGAATGGTGTGCCTGATCTATCTCTGACATCGTTCCTCTGACCCATTCGCTGACGAAGATTGTTTCTTCAATAGCATAATCCGTCCATTTATCATAACAATAACATAACAGAATTTCTGCACGTTGATTCATGCTACCATTTTTTTCTCAAACAATGTTATACCGGAATTAAACCAAACATTAATAGAATAGACATACAGATTTTGCGGGAACCTGACTAAATATATTTTCTCACACACAGCTCTTTGAGAAATCCACTTAGCATTTGTGAATCGTAAAAAGAACATGCGTTTCTATCTGAAAAGATATTATAAAGCAATATTAAGTAGATTCACCCACAGAAAGGTCTTTTCGATGTTTTCATCCTATTTAAATTAATTTACAATCAATATCAAATTAAAACGGTGTTATAAAGATACGAATTTAGTCTACGCTATTCCATTTAAATTCCTAGCGCGTTAAAGTTTGTTTTCCTCTCTGTTATTGACGTAACTTGTGTAGGAGCATGTCTTTATGTTCAAATTTCCGCACAGATAATTCACCGAGACGTGGCGGCGAGGAACGTTTTGATAGACCGGAAGCACGTGTGTAAAGTCTCGGACTTCGGTCTCGCCCGAGACGTTGAAGGTGCTGATGTCTACGAGAGAACAAACAAGGTTGGTTGTTATCCTGCCGAAGCAATGGATGTGGCGTTGGAAGACATAATTGTAGGCACTGTGAAACTACAATCAGATGATCGTGTACCATCGTGAATTGATCTTCAAAGATCAGATTTCGCTGAGCAGATATAGGTTTTCCTCCTGTCATTAACATTCAAATTAATCAACATTCACATTTGATTAAATCTCAAACATCGACATGCAATCGACTTTCTTGTCTGCAGTTTCTGTGTGATGTGTTGATAGCCTTTGCTATTTTCATTGGCAATGGACACTTACAGGTGGATGAATGTTTTTCTTGTTCCTGAAGCTGTCATGTATAATGCTTAGTATCCGATACTTTTATTCCACTGTGATCCGACAACGCATGCTGCTGAAAATGACCTGATAGCTCACTCGAGAAGTCACTCATGTACTGACCTCCATCTTTACTCCCAAAGGGTCCGCTTCCGATCCGCTGGATGGCCCCCGAGAGTCTGCGAGATTCTATTCACACGTCCAAGTCGGATGTATGGTCTTTCGGCGTTCTGCTATGGGAGATCGTGACGCTAGGTAGGTACTCCCTCATCATCATCATCATCAGCAGCAGCAGCAGCAGCAGCAACATCCTGGTCAAAGATATTTGCATAAGCATATCATGTGACACAGACGAGTATCGCGGGTAGATTATTACCTTAGGAACTGTTGCTCTTGTTATCGACAATCGATCGGCTCGTCGTGAAAAAGAATAACTGCGGCGTAACGCAGCATTCACTCACTACGTAAATGATAATCGTGCTGTATAGGTGTTGAAGGAAACTTGTTTATTGTCGTTGGTTGGCAGTATTACTACATAACTTCAGTATTAAAAGATCTAGTGTGGACCGACCTACTGTGATCATTAGTCTTCGCAGATCAAAGCATCGCAGTTGGTCTTCTTTCAATCTTAATATCCTTACATGTTTGCTCATACGACACATGAGATGTCAGGGAGAAGTTGCCTTAAGCAAACAAGCCTCAGAGGCGACTAATGGGATCGGATTGTCATGTTCGCTGATAGGTTAACACACATCCTGAGTCGACATTGCTTAGATCAGTGCTCATGCTGTTGATCACTGGATTGTCTTATCCAGACTCGATAGTTTACAGACCGCCACGATGTAGCTGCAATATTGCTGAGACTGAGAATGGCGTTAAACTAGCAGAAAGATAAATCAGCATGACGATATCTGGATAATGGAAGGGCCCTGTATGTATGTTTTCTTTGTCATGTTTCTGCAGGATCCAGCCCCTATCCGGGCATGTCAGGGCAACAGGTCATGACGTCTGTTCTAGAGGGCAAGAAGCTGGTGTGTCCGCCACAGTGTAACAAGGACCTGTGAGTATTAAACATGAAAAATATGTTGACAAGGCATCAGAGTGTAAGATACATAATGTCGTTAAACGGCATTGACCGGACATGTTCATTGGAACTAGTGTTGATAGTATTTGTGAGTATCAGCAGTTCAGAGTAGTTCTGCGGTCTGTATGGAAGCCAGCTTAACAGAGACATAGATTTGATTAGTGAGAAAATTGCTGGGTTGATCCGTAGTTGCCATTATTAGGAAAAAAACTATTAAGAAAGCTTTGAATAAGGGCGTGGTATTTGTGTGCAGTAATGATAATAGCAAAATTGTGTTATACTTTGTCATTCCTGACATTAGGTACAGCTAATCCCCAAGCGATCGTTATATTGTAATTACACATCTTGTAAACAATGATATTTTTTCCATCTTGCATATTTTCTTCTAGTTGCCTGTTTTCATTTATTAAATCATATTACTCTGATTTTACAAGTAGACTTCATTTATTGGAAGATTCGAAGTCTGTTTCTTTCGAAGCTTGTTTGTATTTCGTTTTACTTTGCATCCATATAGCTGTACTTTCGTTCTGTCAGATATGGAATCATGTCAAGATGTTGGAATGACTCGGACACATCTAGGCCGACCTTTGACATTCTATCGCGTGACTTTGAGAGGATACTGGAAGATGAAGGCGACTATATCCAGCTGAATCAGATGGAGGAGGGCATCTACCAGGTGCTGGAGGGAATGCGGCCGGAGGAGAAGTTGTAGGGGACACAGACATTGATGAGATTTAAGTGGGTGTCCCGGAAAGCGGTACTACTGGATGTGAAGTTGCAGGCGACACAGGCATATTCGGGAGACTGACATTTGTGTATTTGAGTCCTGGACAGTGGTACGACTCGAGATGAATCAGTAATCGACACACAGACATCTATAGGTATATTTAGGTCCTGGAAAGCTGTAGACCTGGTGGTGAACTTGCGGGGGGTGCATGTCCAACCAAAGCATGTGTCGAGCACATTCTAAATATTTCAGTGTTACCCTGTCATCTCAGACTGAATGCAGACATTATATTGTCATGGAATCGTTGATAGCCCATCTCAAAACAGTTGTTTTATGTTCCCGATGAATTTGTTGACAGTATAGAACTGCATTAGTGCATTGGGCCCACCCAAGTGTCAAGCCAATCACGTTTTGCTGGCTTGTGACAAACGTTTCTCTTCCAGTGAATCTCTTCTCTTCAATCTGGACGAATTTGATGAGAAATAATACATTGTGCCGATGCTAGAAAACAAGCATATAACTGATTTCTGTTTACTTCAGATCAAAGTGTGTTAATATTGTTGATTGTGTATGAAATTATTTGTACATATGACTTGTATTGAATTATTTTTTTATAAATTTTTGTTTGTGTTATCATTTGATGAAGCTGTGAAACAGGCAGGAAATGGCTCATAGGTTTCAATGCAGGCGTCCAAGCATAACCTTCCCTGCGACAACACAAACCGCTTTGGTGTCATCAATATTAAAAATACTTAAAATCTAAATACAGGTAATTCAGTCTTTGATGTCATCAATGTTAAGTACACATAAAAACTACATACAAGGAATTCAGTCTTGTGGACGGGGTCTAATGTGACCGGGTGGTCTGGTTCACTGACTAGGTCGACATGCCATCATACCTAATTGCGTAGATCAATACTCGTGATGTCAAGCTGTGGGTTGTCATGTCCAGATTCAGTTATTTACAGACAGCCATATAGCTGGAACATTGTTGAGTGTGGCAATAAAAAGCAAACCAACCTTCTGAGTCTCTAAATAATAGGTATCATTCTCACTGAGAGACATGACATACTAACTTGAAAGCCATCAACTCATGTCAGTCAAAAAATTGATAGGGTCCATTTTTTTAAAGTGTGTCATTTACTTGAATGTGAAGCAGAAAAGGGAAAACCATTTTAGGTCATAATAAATGCTTGAGATGAGCTTCTCAAACTTTTGGTACGTCTCTTACCAATCAGAAAAATGTTGTCCCTTGACCTGAAGCTATACAATAAGGCGATCAAGGCTGGACCTTCATCAAGTTGAAAACTGTTCTTTTCAGGAACATCAAGTCAGATGTTAAACTGCGTTCAGCGAAGGTGTATGGTACTAAAATGTTGAGAAAATAAGTTGAAACTGAACAAGATTTAATGATACAAAGTACAAACTATGACACCTCTTGTGTACATCTGGATGCAGATACAAACATTGGTGAAAACATGACAGACATTCAGAAGATGACATTGTTGGTCTCTGAAACTGTTATCTTTGAACCACCAAGCAGAGGTGTGAAGGATGTGGATTTGTTTCACTTGGTGTGGAATAAGAACAAATGCCTCTCACACAGCCAGGAGTCATGGGATAACCAATGGGAGCTGCCTGAGAGAAAGTTACCCGATAAAGCTGTCATGGAGTGATAAGCCATTTATCACTGGGATAAATGCAATCAATTCCTTGGAAAAAGAACTTACCTACCCTTTCACTTGTGATGATGTTTAGGGTAGTACAGGTCTGACAGGTGTGATATGAACAGGTGTACACATATTCAAACAATGACACAAGGGTCTGTGACGGCGTTTGTTGACATCTAGCGTTATGGTCTGGTGTGAAATTATGTTGAGGTTTTGTGTCGCACTTACCAGTAAAAGTATATTGACAAATGACAGATGTTGGCAGTATGAAGAAAACATGAAAAATGAACCAGTTCCATGTTTTATTGAGTAAAATCAATTACTTTGCTGTGAGTTTAAATTATTATGGCATTGGTCATTTCTTACTTGGAGGTAGGACATATGGCTGTTTAATGAAACATATTGACAAGACATCTTATAAAATTAGTATCAGATGGAAGTGTACGAAGTCTAGTAATAAACAAAAACGAGAAAAGGTAAATAACACACACATAAAAACACAAACAAACGGCTATTATCATATCAAAGAAAACCATGACATTTGCCTCAAAATGCCCATGATCGATTGGGGTAAAACCAAGGGCATTCTGAAAATGCTCCTCTGGGTAAGAACGTCAGTAACAACACATGCACGATGGGGCCTTGCATTGTCAGGAAGCATAGCAAATTGAGTTCAGTGAAGTAATGACAAGTTGTCCCCCCAATCACATGCCTGCACTTGATATCAGTGAAATGTCTGCCTAATTCTTTTTAAAGCCAACCATGGCGACAAAAATTCTGCATGCTACTCCGCACTGAAGATACGGACCTATTGTTTAATGTAGCTCTTGTGTTTGGAGAAAGTAATGTAAATGACAAATGAGTGTCTATGAATTTATCATGTAACCATGACCTGTGTACCTACAGGTTGCACATATATACATTGAATATTGTTAAGGATTCTTACAGATATACTATTGGCCTTAGGGCCACATATACAAATAAACAATCTGTCTGTCTGTCTGTCTGTCTGATATCAGTGAAATTCCCATGCATACACCCTGTTTGACAAAATAATGTTTTACAAACACCACTAGACATTAGATCACATTACCACTGTGCTGTCAGACTGACCAACACAGAAACATTTACAAAATATTGTGTGTTCCTGTACTTGTTTGTTGTGGTATACATTTGAATTCATTACTGAATTCAACGAAAACTTCAACAATTGGGTTACCACATCCTTCATCTTCAGTCTGCAAAAATCAATCAGCATAAACATTTAATGGAAAATGGTAATTTATTAACTTCAGAAGTGAAAACGTTCGGATAACTTTCAGTGTTTACAGTCAATAGCTGTTTTAATGTGGCAGTCTCACAGCGGCACTGATGCTCTGAAACAAGTTCATCCCATTCCCCTGAGATGTACTTGGTGCTGAGGAACCAGCAGGAGTAGGAGGCTGCACAGGCAGTCTGGCAGACATAAAACTGTGGTGAGGCCTGGTATGGGAGGAATGAGACAATACACTGTTATGTTGAAGCAGTGGTTGCACTAGGGGAATGTTTGTATGGGAGTGGCCTCCCCTGCCAGCCCAATGTCTGTATGAGTAACCACTGTTCACACTGTGGCCAGGATAAGTCTGGATGTTGGTTCCACCATAGGGAGTTATATAGTGTCTGTGAGTGGATGGAGTCATGAATTGTGCAGAAGGTGGAGGTAGATTTGTGTTCATGTAGCCTGGGTAGCCTTGCTCACTTCTTTCTGGTGTCTGCTGGGTGAAGGCGTGATCACAGGCCTGGGTGAACATGTGGCCGACATCACTTGACTCACTATACATAGTTTTGCTTGGTTCCGTCTCTTTCACTGGCCCCTTCTTACGTTTGTATGGAACGACATTAGCAGGAGATGGACATCTCTTTATTGAAGGCTTGTCATATGAAGCCTCTCCTATAGACTGATTCTTCACTTGGAACAACGACACTGAGGATGAATCAACCGACGGTTGTGAACTGGTCTGATTACTGACCAAAGTTCTTTGTAATCTATCATGTGCTATGTTTGAAGTCTGCACATGCTTTCTCCCATGATAATGTCCCTCATCCTTGTTTCTGATTTTCACGCTACTGTTAATGTGATCAGAGGTTGATGTTCCTGTCTTGCTGATACCTGGTGTGACCCTCATAGTCTGCCCTTCCTGCTTCCATTGGTCAGCATTGCTTGTTCCACCACCATCTACAGCTGCAGGTACGGGGAAACTGACCCCTGGCAGCTGTACAGAGGAAGATGAGACAGGCGTCACCCTGGCAACACTGTCATGGAGCTGATGCCCAGTGTAGAGGGCAGCTGGTTCAACCAGAGGTGAGGATATAAGCTGTATTTCTGTGGAGGTGTTCATTTCCGATTCTTTCTTCCTGCGTTTGTAGGGTATCACTGTCTCTGGTTGCCGTGGCAACTGAGAGATGTCTGGTCTTGTCAGCATTGCCTTTCCACCGGTCCTTCTCTCGAACTGGATCCTGTCAGTTGAGAACATAATTGTTAGTCTGGGTAATGCAAGGGAATTCAGTATTACTGTCAGAAATATGTGGGCTTCACACATTGTACCCATGTGGGGGATCGAACCTGGGTCTTAGGCATGATGAGCAAATGCTTCAACCACTAGGCTACCCCATCGCCACCACCAGTATTGAGGTAAGACAGCATCATGCTATGGTGTGTGTGTTTGGGTATGCTACTACTGGTCCATGCTACATCCAGGTTTATAATACAGGCTTACAAAGGTACCATGTCACAGTTTAACATAGAAACCACATTCAGGTAAACTATCCAGACTCCTAGTCCACTTTCCTTGTTGGAAGTGCAGTCTCTTAAAATGTGTAGATATAAAAACACCTCCCACCCACAGCTATCCTGTTTAACTGTCTGTTATTTTCACAGCTGTCAGTAGTCAAAGAGCAGTTTGGAACTTGAGCAATATTGGGAAACACATGACACACCATCAGCTCAAAAGCTTAACATGATCGTCAAAATCCCCACTGTAACTGACTCTTACTACAAATACAGTGTGCTACAGACCTAATGTGACTATCTGCTATGATATTCTGGGTAAAACAACAGATACGAATAATATCGCTTTTATGCCTGCTGTCAGCAGTATTCCAGCTAAGTCACCAAGGTCACAGCAATTTGTACACAACAATCTGCAGGAGGCAATCAATGATTCATATTAACTGCCTGATATGACATGCCTAAGTGACTGAGAACTCATTCTACCCTAGAATCCACTCGAGGAATAAGATGAACAGAGTGGAAGAATGGCTAGTGTGATGGTGAATTACTTAGAGTTGAGTCGTCTCCCCTGATGCCAGACACCTCCAAATGATGGCAGCCATGATGCAGATGTCTGAGACTTGTGATCAAACTTGGCACCAACACGGTTAGCTGGCAACTTCTTCTTCTTTTCTCTCTCCACTGAGGAAGAAGACAACATAATTAACACACTACAAACAGGACACTTAGACACTTTGGCTTTGTCAGTTCAGGTACCACAACAATTGGGAGCATGATTCCATCCTATGATAGGTACACAATTACATTCCATGTGCAGAATCAAACACAGGTCTTTGATATGGTGATTAATTGCTATAAAACAGCATATCCAACACTAGCAAATAAATGATATATACTTCAGATGTCTGAATGAAGTCTGTCTTACAATCAGAGATGAGATTACCCAGACACATCCCTTTTCAGCCTTATCAACTACACAATAACTTACCCTCCCTTGAATCAGGTCACATCAAACAACTAACAACACAGGACCTAGTGCTGGTTCACCTCAGTTCCCAGCCTCCTACAGATCACCAAAGTAGCCCCTTTTGGAATGTTGTGGCCTTGCTATTAGAGTTCATCATACAAACAGGACTTGATACTTACAGTGTTTGTTGTACTCCGACAGTGACGGCCCTATCTCCCCAGACCCAGTATCCTCATCTTCCTCCATCATCCAGGGGGGTGTGGCACCAGTGAACACATTGCCCTCCCCAACCTTTCCATCCTCCATCTTGGAGAGCTGATGAAAACACAGTCTCAGTTTTCAAATGTAAAACATATTGCTCAATTCACTTTTACAACAGAATAAGGGCAGCATTTGGGGTCACAAAGAACATTTGAACCATTTTATCTTGTCAGCAATCAATGTGTCCTTTCGTTCATCAGGAGAGATACTCGGCCAGATGACACTCCAATGTTGGTTGTCAGCAAAATGAAAGCAGTTGAAAAATAATCTCGACAAGAAGATTGAGTCATCAATACAGTGAACAAAGCTGACAGTTTATGATAATTTGCAATCAACCAATGTCGTCACCTAGGATGACCACTGAATGGCCACTGGTGCTACTCTACCACAGGAATCCCCCAATCATTTCTGATACACCCCTACCACCATGCAGTCAGGCCATGTATGACAATAGGCATGAATCAAAGTCACAGACAATTCCACCTGATTCCTTCTCCAGCTGCACTGTAAGCATGCAACATCACATATTTTTCATGGAGGATTGAAAACATCCTAAACGAACAGACGAAGCAGAGGTTGACAGTGTCAACAAAATAGTCATGCTGTTAGGTTACAATGACAGGCAGTGAGCTAAGTCAGGCAGTGAGCTAAGTCAGGCAGTGAGATAAGTCTTAAGTGAGACCACCCTATCCATCACATCACCTCATACAAAAAACAGGCTACAGTGGGCAAAATCTAACCTAGATTCAATACGAACATGAGGCACTGAGCACCCAGGCTCACCCGGAATTTCCACAACACTTCCTGCAGGCATACCTTATCACTCTCAGCAATGATGGATGTGAGGCCAATTACTTCAGCTGAAACTGTCTTCTTTCCTGACATGCCAACAGCATGGCTGTTGCCATGACTACTGGACATTCTGGGAGTCACATGACCAGGCACTGAATGCTGCGATATCTGCTTTGTAGACGTCTAAAGAATTCAGGAAACTTCTAACAAAATGGTCAATTGCAATACATGGGAATATGAAACAGCCTTCAAAATTCACACTTCTCTAGTCAGAGAGACTACAATATGTCATGATAAGCTTACTACAAAATATTTATCACTAAACTTCAAAAACATTAGAGAAGCCTCATATATCAAATTAAAAACATTTTGTCATGGTGATTTCATGCTCTTGTTCAAATTAATAATCTACTCATGAATTAATTTTTATTTAAACTCAAGCAATCCTGAGGACATAAAGTTGTTAAACAGTACATATCACAGCCTCTGACACACAACCCCTCTGATGAGGACTTTAAATAACATGGATACATTCAGGTTATCTCCCTTGATTAGGAGATGTACCGGCAGAGTAATCTCCCTTGTTCACACACCTGGGTCCATGACGCCTGCATCACAAGACTTGGTTTCTTGGTCACCTGGTTTCTCTGGGCAGCCTGACTCCGTATCTTGCTTGCAATCTGGAACAAACAGATCACATGCAGCCTGAATACACGTGTCTAACACAAAATCAAACACCTGTAAAGGTTTTTGTCTGGCTGCAAAAAATGAATTGAATTGGGAAACCTCATTTCATTGTCATCGCAATCACTCTACTGAAATCGAGTCCTGGGTAGTTTTAATAACAGTACAGAGACCTAAGGTGCTGCAGATTTGTTAGACAAATACCAAAGAACCTGAATCAGAAAACTTGGATAAGTGCAACTAATGTTCGTAAGCCATGGCTCAGGGCACACTATGACTTCAGCCCAAGTTGAGAACACAGTATAACATAAGCCGAGGTCGAGTACACATTATGACGTGAGTCCCAGTTCAACACACATTATGACGTAAGCCCAGGTTGAGTACAAAGTATGATGTAAGTCAAGGTTGAGTACACAATACGACAAAGTCGAAGTCGAACACAGTATGACATGAGTGCAGGCTAAGTACAAAGTATGACGCAAGTCAAAGTCCAAGAGTCCACAGTATGATGTAAGTCAAGGTTGAGTCCACAGTATGATGTAAGTCAAGGTTGAGTACACAGTATGATGTAAGTCAAGGTTGAGTCCACAGTATGATGTAAGTCAAGGTTGAGTACACAGTATGATGTAAGTCAAGGTTGAGTACACAGTATGATGTAAGTCATGGTTCAGTACATAGTACGACATAAGCCTAGGTCGAGTACTCAGTATGATGTAAGTCAAGGTTGAGTACACAGTATGATGTAAGTCATGGTTCAGTACATAGTACGACATAAGCCCAGGTCGAGTACACAGTATGATGTAAGTCAAGGTTGAGTACACAGTATGATGTAAGTCACGGTTCAGTACATAGTACGACATAAGCCTAGGTCGAGTACACAGTATGATGTAAGTCAAGGTTGAGTACACAGTATGATGTAAGTCATGGTTCAGTACATAGTACGACATAAGCCTAGGTCGAGTACACAGTATGATGTAAGTCAAGGTTGAGTACACAGTATGATGTAAGTCATGGTTCAGTACATAGTACGACATAAGCCTAGGTCGAGTACACAGTATGATGTAAGTCAAGGTTGAGTACACAGTATGATGTAAGTCATGGTTCAGTACATAGTACGACATAAGCCTAGGTCGAGTACACAGTATGATGTAAGTCAAGGTTGAGTACACAGTATGATGTAAGTCATGGTTCAGTACATAGTACGACATAAGCCTAGGTCGAGTACACAGTATGATGTAAGTCATGGTTGAGTACACAGTATGATGTAAGTCATGGTTCAGTACATAGTACGACATAAGCCTAGGTCGAGTACACAGTATGATGTAAGTCAAGGTTGAGTACACAGTATGATGTAAGTCATGGTTCAGTACATAGTACGACATAAGCCTAGGTCGAGTACACAGTATGATGTAAGTCAAGGTTGAGTACACAGTATGATGTAAGTCATGGTTCAGTACATAGTACGACATAAACCTAGGTCGAGTACACAGTATGATGTAAGTCAAGGTTGAGTACACAGTATGATGTAAGTCATGGTTCAGTACGTAGTACGACATAAGTCCAGGTCGAGTACACAGTATGATGTAAGTCATGATTCAGTACATAGTACGACATAAGCCCAGGTCGAGTACACAGTATGATGCAAGTCAAGGTTGAGTACACAGTACGACATAAGCCTAGTTCGAGTACACAGTATGATGCAAGTCAAGGTTGAGTACACAGTACGACATAAGCCCAGGTTGAGTACACAGTATGATGTAAGTCAAGGTTGAGTACACTGTACGACATAAGCCCAGGTCGAGTACACAGTATGATGCAAGTCAAGGTTGAGTACACAGTACGACATAAGCCTATGTCGAGTACACAGTATGATGCAAGTCCAGATGCAGTACACATTATGAGGTAAGCCCAGGTCGAGTACACAGTATGATGCAAGTCCAGATGCAGTACACATTATGGCATAAGCCCAGGTCCTGTGTACAATGTGTTTCACCTCTGTCTGTCCCATACCTGTGTCAGCTGTGTCTTCACTCTCTGTCTGTACACAGTCACAGCTGTGTCGGCCTTGTTGTTGAATCTGCAACATGAGGGTTCATTACTACCTCATCCATTAACACGTGTAAAAGCATTTAGAGATATTAGCAATAACTGAAGCTTTAAAGTCATCATGATGTCTTAATATGTAAGTTGAAAACATTCCACACATTCATAAATTTCATGCTGTAACTCAAAGTGTTTCGCAGAAAGACAGTGTGGTGTTTTGAGATATACATATTTGTGGGAAATCACTAAAGTTTGATCAATAAAATGAAACGATTTTGCCACAGAAGACCTAATCAGAGACCTGAAATAACAGTGTAATCCCATATGTTAGCAGTAACACAAGCTTGCTTCACAATACTTCATTGAACAGGTGCATAAACAATTTGCTGTATATTTGATTTTGGTGGAAAACAAGAGCAATAGTGTTATTCAAGGCTTCAGAATCAGAATGGCTGGTATCTGTGCATGCAGTGGCTGCAAAATAATCAGTATAATCAGTATATAATCACCTACATTTTCCTTATGTGTTCTGAACGTTCTTCTAATTGCCTAATGACTGAAATATTTGCACAGCCCAAGACTTTGTTTTGTCACCTTTCCTTGCTTAACACTGAATTAACATAAAAACATAGAACCAATGGAAAAGTAAAGCTGTTTGCGACCACATCAAACTTCATAAACTTTTACATAGAACTTACCTCTCTGCATCCTCTTTACTGAGAATATATTTAGCTTTCTTTTTCTTGTCAATGATATTCTTCCAGAAAAATTCACCAGTCTTCTTGGCATGATCATCACTGTAGCAAAAACACAACAATGTAACCATGATGACATATCTCCACTGTAACAAGGCCACTTAGGACTGTAACCACCTGGAACAGTGAAAGAAAATATCACACAACTGAAGGTACTGATTTATATCTGACTGAACCAGTAACAGGCTCACCTTGATATGTGCAGTATAAGTCCTCCATGTTTGACCGTACAGTCAGCCTCGGCCCTGTGTTTGCTGATCTCCAACTCACAAAAGTAACACCAGAACATTGCTCCATTTTCCCATCCCAGTGCCTCAACACCTGGGTTGTCGATGAACATACATCCATCCTGTATCTGGAACATCAGATGAAGTCGCTGGACATATACACAGTGTGACATCCTTAAGGATGAGTCAACAGCTACAAGGTCAGAAGGAAACAGAAAACGTAAGTAGCTGGACAAACATGACATGGTCAAATGTGGGAAGGACCATCAAAGGGAAGAATTCCTTGTTACATCACTATACTGAGAAAGTTTTGCTTCGGAGAATCATTAATTCATTGCAAAGCAGTTTTTATGTATTAGTTTCCTTTACAACCATCACATGCTGACAAGTTTTTCAGAAAGTGGGGCCTTGTTTTAGGCAATCATGGTACTAGGGGACTGTTCATGGCAAACTAGTGACAGACTACTATGGAGCTTTTTATAGGTTTATTGTTTGCTGGATGTTATCATAAAATGTCATTATTACATGATCCTCCATACACAAGCATGAGCAATGTTCCCCAATCAATGGCCATCTGGACAGTCTGTCTGAAACATTATTTGAATCTTAAGTACAATCAATTCTAACATGAACAAAACGGTGTTTTGACTGAGTTTGATTCCCACATTAAACAGGATTAAACAGCAGGCTAGAATGCAGTTTACAACTCGCATCACCCCTTACGATCCTCAGGGTTAGGGCTTTGGGTTAGGGCTCCCGTGATTACCTTCTTCTCAAACTTCTTGAGTATGTTTTGCAATACTTCTTGATGCCTTTTGGAGTAGATGTGTTTTTTCCGTTTCTTGTGGCTTATTTTACAGAGGTTGCAGTAATCAAACTGCATAAACGACGTCGTTTCAGCTGCCATTTCAGAGACAACATTACTTTCTTATAGAGTTACTTCCCTTAATCTATCACATTCTAACTAGACATCACACAGCGTGACTTCTTCAAGCCAATATTTGATAAACCGGTTTCAGATCTGACCAATGAAATATTGCGGAATGTGAACCGGTTCCTACTTCTTCCACTTCCTGTCTGAAGAGTTCACCGGAAATGTAAAATGTGTTTGGATTTGTGGTTTGGTTTCGACGTCAAGTATAGAAATCTGCATATATATCGTGAATTCAGACTGTTTGGGCCTTCATATATGTGACGCATTTAACGATACCGCAAACAAAGTTACGGAAACCGTTAACACTTTAAGGTAGGTCTGTTCTGTGTGCCTGTTCTAGAACCATTTTCATTCACTCTCAAAATGTTTCAACCGCGAAGATTGGGAAAAATATTAGTGGATCTTTACACTGATTTCAAAATATCAAGACTCCCCATCACTATCTCTGCCTAACACCAATATTCGATAGGAATTCCATCCACCTCCTTGCATCCCAAATCCTAACCACTTCAGCATGTTCAGTGCTTAGAAACAATATCAACCGAACTCCGGAAAGGTAACATTACTAACAAACAATGGCTGGATCATGTCCACGCCCTCAAACGTGTTGATCATGTAACAGTAATCTTCTCATCTACACAGATCATATCATGTTATATCATTATTTTGACGAGAGGTCTGGGGAGTCTTGCTCTTTATTGGGCGCGCTAACCCTATACGGTATACCCCACCCCTAAGGATCGTAAAGGGGGGTGCCCAAGTGCTAAGGACTGCTGATTAATGAGCGTTCAGCGCTAGCCGGACTGTGACCGTTAAACTGCAATCTAGCCGAGGCCTGGATGTTGCAAGTGATCACTTGCATCAAGACACCTGTTGAAATCAGCCCCAGATTGTTGTAGACACAAAGAGAATTTTGCATTCAGTATGTTCAGATCATGTAGGTAGATTATTCACAAAAACCTTTCTGTACTGGCTAGTGACCAGTTAATAGTTATTGCTGTGTAGTGTTAATATCACTGTAAGTGTGTCTGACCCTCTGACAAATCCAGCAGATTTGCCAACGGTCAGACAGAAGGCACCAGCCTGTCAGTCCCAGTGTCTGACAGCACATTTCATAATGACTTTGAGTTGTTACTTGTGGCATGTGACACTTGTTTGCTGTTTAAAAATCTAATGTTCTTTAATAATTTCACTGCCAGTTATAAGAAATGTTAAATCTGATATGTGTGTTTAATTTGATTTTCTGGGTCCTGTGAATGTTCACTGGGTGAGACATCTGGAATTTACAGGACCCAATGTCCTGTTAGTAGTGTTACTTTGAAACACCATTTGTGAGCACTGACATTTTACATTGTAAACCAAAAGTTACTGTGTTCTGTAATCTGATTGGTTGAAAAACATGATTAAATGGTATTAGATTCCCGGAAACTGAAAGACTATTCACCGCGTATTGACACGTAAACAATTGTTTTGTTGTGTCATCAACAGTGGTGACGTCATTCAAATCATATTGTGGCATAAAGTTAGAATGACGTCACAAATGAGCAACTCCAGATGCTACCATGAGAACCAGCTGAAACGGCCAGTTGATGACACTTCACTGCTGTGTCCGTATTCGATGTGAATGAGTGCAGACACTAAAACCCCTTTGGTTTACTTTTGTGTTTACAATGTCGATAAACATCATGTGTTGGCCAATTTCCAGGTGTTATTGAGTATTTGAAGCATGGGAATATTTCATTTGAAACCTCCGGCTGACGCCGTCGGTTCCAAATGCATTCCCGTGCTTCAAATACACAATAACACCCGGAAATTAGCCAACACATGATGTTTATCTCCTAATTGTAGATGTTAGAAATATAGGGGAATGTTACATCAACATTCACAACAAGACTGAGTGTTGTATGTCAAGGTTTCAAACACAACTGTTTAATTCCCAACATTATGTCACATTTGGCGAATAACACGAAAAATACAGAAATATTGGTAACTGGTCTAGTTAAAATGCTTGGAAAGCACAAGTTACACTACTGCACTTCCTATTGTCCGTATGTTTGAGAAAGACAATCGGTAACTGTAAACAAGAAGAAAACATCAGTGAATAGGTCATCTTTTATGAAGGTAAATTTTGCTTCATAATGTTAAGAACCAAAGGAGGAAATTGTTAAAAAACGCGAATAAATGGTGATAACATGTTGCTAGCCAGTAGCCATTGTGAATGATAAAATGGGAGCGAATGCTCAAAGGCTGAAAATGTTTTCTCATGCTGTGAATGCAGTTGAAGTATTATGTTGTATTGAATTCCAGGTATATTGTTGCTGTTGTAAGAGTTCCAGTCAATATCTGCATTGGAGAAGCGCCGCGGTCTCCAGTTTCCTCGCACCAACATGCCTGCACTGCTTGAACGCCCCAAGATGACCCGTACCATGTACCATGCCCTGAAACGCCACATCCTCAAAGAGAGGGAGAGGAAAAAGCAAGGTTCAAAATGTTATTGGCACTGGCATGAAAACGTAAATTGTTGTATGTGATCTTTCTTTTCATGCCAGCATGTAAAATGTAATGTCATTTTTATTTCTCCCATTTTCCATGGAAATGTTTTTTGACTTAGTCAGTGAGAGAGAGTGGAGAGTGAGTACTGATAGTTAGTGATTTGGAAATGTAAGGGGTTATTCCTATAGGTTATTCCAAGGGATTGATTGAGTGTTGCAAAGGTAATACCCATAGGAAAATAGTCAGAGAAATACTAGTGACTTCTACACCAATGATGTTTTTTCTTAATATTTAACATGAATTTGAACATTTGTAATTGTGAGGTTGGGGTTATTGCTGACATTTGGTTGGAAAATCACATGGACAGAAAGGGGAAGATAAGAATCTATGAATGATATGTATATATACAGTAGGGGCAACATTTTGGTGTTGTTATAAAAAAATTATCCAGCAAGTGCTTTACCATGTAGGGATTGAAAAGCATATGTGCCAGTGTGTGGAAGTTTGTTTACAGTTGATAGGCTTAGGGTTTCAGCATCATGGAGAAGCAAGCTGACTATTCAGTGGGTAAGATCAGAGTAAGAATGCTGAGAAGTGATTTTGAGTAAGGTTTAGTAACTGAGGTCTTATGCTCTCTAGGGGGCTGGATGTTTTACCATCATTAGCCTTGAACCCGGTATGCTTTCAGCATTTTGTCCAAATCTTCAGTCCAGTTGACTGTCCATTTGTTATGTTAGACTAGCTTATGACAAACTGTTGTTGCTCTCTGTCCCTCAGAGCAAGAGCAGGATGCCATGATGGAGAGACTGAGAAAGGAGAGAGAATTGAAGAAGAAGAAAGAAGAGGAAGACAGTCTGACCCTGGAGCAGACAAAAGAACAGGTAGGTGTCCTCAAATAGTATGACATGCGAATGGTATTGAGGAAACTTTCTGTGGACAGTTTTACAAAGGCAGGTTACTGCTTTTGATTCATTTTGAACGACTTCTTGTGACAAATAATGTGTGTGGATTGAGTGTCTTCATATAAATATAACAACAATTTATCACATTGTGATACTAGATACAATAACACCTGTCGTTGCGATGCAGGTGTCGGCATTGGAGGTGAAGCTGGAGACACTGAAGACGGAGAAGCATGACCTGTTTTCTCGCCTTAAGAAGGTTCTACACCAGGAGGATGAGACACGGAGACGGACACAGATCAAGGAACAACAGAGGTCAGTATAATTAACACGTCTCATTGCACAGTAGACACGGTGGGACCAGTCAACTAAATTGTAACAGAGTTGTCTCCCTTTGAAGCCCACATGACTTCTACAAGGAGTTTGAATCCTGGTTTTCCTGGTTATGTTCAAGGTTAGACAGCACCATGCCCTTCCTGGAAGGTTTACACTCAAATTACAGAGGCCCGCGTCACTTTGGGATTTGCTCGACTATCCTGTTGACATGCCATCATACAACTGAACTACCATTTGAAGTGTGAAAACAGGACTTACTCCCTCTGTCACTAGGGTTTTAAACACATGTTGGAATTCTCAGTTTCAGCTTGCATAAAACCAGTACCAACAACAACCTAAAAGCAAAGAGTCTGAGGCATCTTGTGTAACTAATGCCCAGTTAAGCCAGTAAGATTTCAGAAGGTTCAAGGTTCAAGGTGACTGTTCTTCCTACTGGTCTTGAGAAAGTCAGCTTCTCTTCAAAGTTCTGTCAAACTCTGTTGACCCCGAAATTCTCCATTATTGTTGCAGCGAGATGTTGCTGCATGCCCAGCAGGGATTCCCGTCTCACGGCATCCCTGTGTCCGGCCACCCAGTCATGATACAACAGATCTCGGGCAGACCTGCGCTCTATAAACCTCCTTCATCTATCATTGTGAGTCTCCACTAAGTCTGTCTGCTACAGACTCCATCACAGTGACTGGCATGTTTACAGTCTTAGTTGCTATGTGGAATTCCGTTTGAAGGGCCCAGTTATGCACAGTTCATGGCCGAGTGATATGGCATTAACTTCTTTACTGGCATTTGTGATATGACATTGATTGTCTACAATACATGTTTCAGTGATAAGGATTTGTTCCACAAGTATTATGTTGACTGACTAATAATTTTTTTGTTTTATCATTGCTGCCTTTGACACTGATTGGCTGCCATCTTTGTTCACACCACTGCATTACTCACTCCAGATCATTCATTTCTATTATTCTTGGAACATTCCTGTTCCATTTGGTCTCAGTGGTTTACTGATACATGAGGCCCTAATATGATATTGTTTAAAGTTTGAAATTTAGTTGGAATAGCTTTATCCAACAGTAGTCATTCATACGTTATGTTGAATATATGTTTTTTTTTCAAAATACATACAGGAAAAATGTCTGTGAAGAAATGTCCAGTCACTGAAATACTTCTCGGTTATTATCATCAACAATTACTGAAGATGAAAACTTGAAATGTCTGATTTCTGGCTTAGTTCCTCATGTAAGTGAACTGTTGCTAGTGTGTAATGGTGGCTCTTTCTGTTGTAGGGTGTGAAGCGCACCAGAAGTCCCTCACCTCCACCGTCCACCTCGTACCAGGGCTACTCTTACACCCCTGCCAAACAAGCCACCCACATCTACCAGCACCAGCAGGCAGATTTCAGTACGTCCTACCTATATATGGTTGGCAGGCTGCCTGTACATGCATTTGTTTTCATGTATATGTTGGTTTTATGGTGGGTCTGAATATTGCGAGAGAAACAGCTATTGCAGTGCGGTACTTTTGCATCAGCTCTTTCCCCTTGAATTCTCTCATTTGAGGTCACAATGTATGTGTAGTTTATATGAAATGTAAACAAACTGAAGTAGTCTCTTTGAATAGTTGACAAGAAACTTCAAACACACATCAGGAGGAAATAGGGACAGACGTCTTTAGTTTCAAGTGAGTGAATCCAGCAGAAGAACTTGCTTCCTGTGCTCCAGGGGCGGTGGGGTAGCCTAGTGGTTATGATGTTCGCTCATGATGCCGAATTTCCAGGTTTTTTATAAGCACAATGTGTGAAGCCCATTCCTGGCATTCATGGTATTGGTGGAATATTGCTGAAAGCATACTCACTCACTCACTCCAGTCATTTCTTGGAACTTTGTCCACAGAACAAGGCAACTACCCCCAAGGTCAGCCTGTCCATGTGACCTACGCCAGCCAACCAGGACACACCTACCAACAGCAGAGTGTGGTCTACTCAAGCAGTCAATCACCAGCCAGCAAGTACAACCCAGCCAGCCAATCAGCTTTCACCTCTTATCCCAGCCATTATGCTCAACATCAACAGAAGCAGCCAATAGAGAACTACCCGCCAGGCTATGTGATACAGAGAATGCAGCAACAAGGTAGGAACATGCATTGTCTCCTTCAGTTGTACATGCAGTGTTCCACTGGACCATTGGGGTAGTCAAGTGCTGTATGTGTGCTCTATTCACACCATAAGCCTCTGAATCTATACATTGGTCCATCTCTATTTTATTATTGGAATTATTTTAAGTTTTTCCCTATCCTGACTCATGCTTATTATGCTTATCTCCTTCCCCTATGTGAAGATAGTGAAGCACTTGAAATCCCTTGAAGTTCCCTTCTAATTGTTGCGGACATATAATAAATACACTCACCCATTTCCTGCCAATACGTTCACATGACAAGGCATACATGGGTCGGGATATGGTGATATGTTTTCGCTTTAATTTCGGTCCTATAATCTAAATTATGTTGTATTCATTTTTTTTATTGTAATTACCATGCTCTCTATGTAAAACTGATAAGTCTTCTTGTGTTTTGGACACGTTTTTCATCAACTTAGATTTTGTCTACTACTCTGCATCCTTCAGAGAGTCTGCTGTTTATGCAGACATCTACAACAACTACACTTAACATGTCAGTTGCTTCCGCAAACCTACAGCCGTTGCTTGAAGTGCAGTCACTGGACACTGGCCTCTTCATGCAGTGAAGACAAGGCATCATATGCATGCACCCATTCACGGAAGTCTCCGCCATCGACTGTATCCTCATGTCGCAGTGTGGGCAGTGTTCCTTCCATGGACTTGCCGAGTGCTCTCACTCATAGATCCCACTACAAACGCAAGCGTTCTCTGTCTACATCCTCCGTTCATCGGAGACGTCTTCTTTTCGTCGTCTTCATCAGATACAGACTCACATGGGAAAAGAGCAAAGGCACTCATGGAATGGTAGTTGCTCCAGGGATACATATAAGTCGGACAACGATGACACTCACTGTATGGACATCATTCCCCACTCACGCATGCACTCACTTGAGGAAGCCCTCTTCTCAGACTTTGAGATTACATCGTGGATGAAGAATAGTTTGGACTTACTCTCACCATCTAAGGACTCCAGTGAGGCTCACACCTATACGATGAGGAACGAGGACATTAATACTTTGACATTTCTGCCAATTGTGCTGATATCCACCATCCTGGAAACTTTGTCTACAGCCTTTCAGATGGCAACTAAGTATCAGCAACAACACATCCCGGCCTTCATCAGTTCCAACACTCGTGGATTCTGACTTCATGATATGAAGCTCTTCATGAAGTCGCCTGAAGTAGAACTATCATACAAGCCCATCAGCGAGATTCTCAATAGATTCTACTAAGTGGAGGATAAGCAACTGTCAACGAGACTCTCATCTCCAAATTTAACAACCCAGAGAATGAAGAGAGGATGATCCTATCTGCACTTATCATCCAGAAGAAATATCTACAATTGATTTCTAAGCATCTAGCCACAACATCTGCAGGATTGAATTTGCTACACCAAGTTGCACTATCAGCGTCTTCTTGGGGCGACAGCTTTACTAAGCCTTTATATAGAAATCCCTTGTCAGCATCCATGGTAGAATTGAGGATGTCACTAAATCTGTTACTCAGGACTCCGGGGAAGTAACGGGAATTACATTATCAGTATCCTACAAGGCAGCTACAAGATTCTACTACAGGCAACACCACCGCTCAGAAGAGACAAAGCATTTTTCGTGTAAGTCGAGGATCAACAAGACAAACTAGCCAACACCATATCATCTCTGCTAGAGAAAGGTGCATTCAAAAACCTACACCAGGATTCTTCTCCCCAGTTTTCTGGTACAAAAGAACAACCCAGGAAGATGTCATTTGCTTCGTGAAATGGATCGGTGGTCCTAAACATATTTGCTCAGTATATTGTGTTGATATAATTCGTTGGGATTGTACCTGTTCCCAAATCGAGTGTGCTATAACAATTCGTGCGTGAAACGCACAGGGAAAATGAACTTCTCGATAGTTATCAGACAACCCGTGTCCCTCTAGTTTCAAGTGGATCGTTCAGTGGGGCATTCCCAAGTATGCAGATTAGGGTCATTTGTCAGGTCAGGTCTTATGTGTGTTTACCAGTACCACAACTGCAGCACCTCATCCATCCAGTGTATTATCTTGCCAGCATCGATCTACAAGATGCGTAGCTGCACATTCTGATACAACTGTACTCCAGGAAATATCTGAGCTTCCTCTTCAATAGTTAGCACTACCAATGGAGGGTTCTACTGTATCTGTGGCCCTGTGGTCACCAAGCCAATAGTCACCTATCTACATCGGTGTTGACTTCACAGCGCATTTTACCTGGACAACAGCATTCAAGCGTGTCATGGGACAAGTCAACTAAGACTCAGTTAGCCGTCACCATCAGGCTACTAACTCAACTCTCCAACCATCTCCAACTGAATGGATTTTACACGAAGAGGAGTTTCGACTCATCAGTCAGACATTCGTATGCCCCCAAATAGACCCAAAGGTCCTACATTTCGACATACTTCGCAACAGTCAGCTCTGATATCACCATTAAAACGGTGATCAAGCTGACTAAAGTACCAGAATTACTCACCTTACTGTGCTTGTTCAGGTTGGAAAACCAACAATGCAGATTATTGCTCAAGCTTGGGACTTCAATGTCGTACTACAACACCTCACAAGTGATGTCTACAAATCACTAGACCGGACAACACAGCATTATTGACACAGACAGTGCTGTACCTACTTGTCCCAGCAACGGCAGTACAGATGACAGAAGTACATGCTCTGGACTTCAGTCCCACACGAATCGACTCCAGTCATTGTGAGATTGTACATCTAGGACAAAGATGGGATTTTATAGCCAGTAAGTCAACTGCCTGCACAAGAGGACAGACAAATCAATATCCTGGCATTATCTACAGTCCTCAGGCCTCATGATACACATGATTTATCATTATGCCCTGTCAGAGCATACTGAAAATATGCCTCCAACACACAAAGACAAGGAGACGTTTCAAGCGCCTATTTGTCCCAATAACTACTGAGTCACCTACGGAACTATGATGACACTATCTCAGTGTCATCATATTAAAAACATACAAAGCAGCAAGACTTGAACCTCCGCGAGCGTCCATTCCACACGAAATGAGAGCCTTGGCGTCAACACTTTCTTTACACGGGAACTGCTTGCTATCAACGAAAATGGCTGCTTTTGTAAATCAAATACGGTGTTTGCAGATCATTACCTACAGGACACTGCCACGGAGGACGTCACTGGTATTCGGCAACTTGGGCCACTCGTTGTTGCTCACCAACTAACGGTTTCGCAGAGGTGCTGAGTTTCACTCACCCATTTATCATGTGACTTGTTGAGACCAAGACGCTCTGTGGAGTGTAATGGTTGAGAGTCCATGCACACATCTTGAACAGGCTAACATGAGTGATCTGACTGATCTTGATTAAGAAATCTTGACATACAGTTACATTAGACCCTATCACAATGCTAGGTGATCTATATATCATCACGTTCCAGTCAACGAATGCTTCAAGGAAGACAAGTTTGACTGGATATGATTCCCCCCCATCTCACAGATGAATACAGGAAGAACAGGTCCATACTGTCACCGTTATAGTTCCCAAAAGGAGGGAAAGTACTGGACGTACCTATATGGCAGCCATCAGTTGCCAGCGTTGCCTGACCCACTGTTCTTTCCATCAGACTCTGTAAGCATAATAATCAGGAATCAGGAAAAGGAAAAATATGTAATTTTATTAAAATTGATATCTTATCCTGACTCATGATGTCAAACCCTTCCCAACTGCCCCCTTCTCAGACCCTCTGAAGTCCCAATAATTCTCGTGTTTGGCTCATGAGATTCGGAGAGAGTGACAAGCATGGCTGGTCATGTGAGCATATTGGCAGGAAAGGGAGGCTTCCTATGGGAGAGTGTATTGTGCGTCTGCTTCAATTAGAAGGGAACTTCAAGGGATTTCTAGTGTTTCACTATCTTGGCATGTGGGGAGGAGATAAGCATAATAAGCATGAATCAGGATAAGTATAAAATATAAATTTTAATTAATAATTTACATAATCAGCTTAACTGAAAGCTCTTAAAAATACCTACTGGGTTACATCCACTGTTCTTCTCATGATATCAGTTCATGATATCAGACTTTATGATATCAGCTTCATGGTGACTGCGACTGTTCCAGTGATCTTTGACTGTTATTTTCGGTGATTACATAATGCTGGTGTGCTGGTGATTAGGTGCGCGACTGAGGGTGCGGGTTGGAATCCTGGATGGGACTCAACCCCAAAAAGTACTAGAATTTGTACTTTACTAAGAAAGTAAAATCACAAATATGACATATGTTGTTATTTTCTGCATCTTTTCACAATCCTTCATGAAACCAATTCATTTTCTTCCAGCTTCTGTATAGTACAAATCACAACAAAATATCTACTTCCCTAATTGCTGACTTACATATGCCTTGCTGGTTCTGGAATTACCTGTTTCATTCTGGTCTACATGCACTTCTTCACGTACATAAGTCATACACATCTGGTTGCTGCAGACACATCAAAATAAACCTTACTTGACAGATAAAGGACATGACATATATTTTCATTGGAGTAAAAGCAACCATACTTTTCATTCAGCGGCGGGCTACATCGCATCGCCCCACAACCCCGGCATCCCCATACAGCAGCCCTTGGAGCATGCCAGCCAGAAATCCTCATTCAATGAAGAGAAGTACAAGATCCAGCAGGTGGGAGTCTGGAGATTCTGCTTTGATAAGTTCCCAGTGATCTGTGAAGTTTTTGTACCAATACCCACTTTCCTCAGATGCAGCCTAATATGAAAACCTAGTTGCAGAAGCCAAATGCCAGCTGCAATGAAAAGGAGAAAACGCGCTTCCAAGGTTTTGGTAGACACATATTTTGTCAATGAAAGATAATTACAATGCAGATGATCAGTTTAAGAAGCTGCATAACAACAACTGAAGCGCATGTAAAGTCAATTTAATGCTAGTACCTATAAATACATACTTCAACCCTACATCCTTCGTCGGCCCAATTGCCTTGTGGTAGAGTGTCTGCCTACAAATCTGAGCGTTGTAGTTCAAAATTTGCTAGGAAAAACATTTGCACTTTGAGTTTAATCTTGCATGATATTTTTCAGTTGATTTCGAACACTCAGATATCATTTGAATGTTGATGTTGAATGAAAGTTAGGAAAAGATGATTGCAGAAAGTAAAACTTGGGAAGAGGTCTTACTATCGAAAAGTGAAACCTGGGTAGAGGCCTTTCTAGCAAAAAGTAAAACCTGTCCCTACAAAACAAAAACCTCAAATGCACTTATTCTTGGAAAACAAGAGACGACCTAATATAAAGTGAGAAGCACACTTCAGGTGTATATAATGTGTTGAAATGCCAGACGTTTCGATGCACATATACATATTTCCGTGATATAGAACCCATGAAAGATTTAAACCACATGAAGCTCTGTATTCATGCTTGACAAAAACCCCCTTAAAAAGTCATTGTTTTAAGAGACCCACAGTATGACTGTCCACTTAGGTAGAAAATGGTGGTGTTATACGCTGTAAGTCTTTATGGGTATTTTATTTACAAGACTGATATATTGCTTTTCACAGTGGGTACTGTTGTGCATTGTGTCTATAATGACAGTTATGTCTGTGTGTATGTTCTATACATGCAGGAACTGCAGGAGACACATATATGTTCGTGGTGTATGTCCCTGTGTACAGTGTTTCATCATTGTTCACGGGAGTAGTGGAATGTTGCTGTGTGTCAAGCTGGGTCAACTCCTGATTTCAGGTTCGTGAACAGCAACGGAATTACCAGTCTGAGGCATGGCCAGCAGGGGCATATCCCTTCCCAAGGGTGAGTACATTATCACTAGGTACACACTACACTGTCAGTATACTGCTGGGTCAGCCACACCCTTGGGAGACTAACAGAACACAACACTGTCGGTGCACTTCACACCCACAGGGGACTAGAGTGACACTATACTAACAATATTCTCCAGTGTCAGCCACACCCCTGGGGGACATTACACTGTCAGTTTTATTTTGGCCAAGGTGTCTCTAAACTGTGATTCCTCTCAGATTTTCAACATGGCTGTTCTGGACGCCATTTTGAAAATGTGTGTACTTAGTACTGAGAAAACGTACCTTTTTCCTCAATATTTTTACTTCTTTTTCTTTATCTGTGACATTTAATGCTCAGGTACATTCTACAGGGATCGCAGTTTCTGCGGAAATCTGTGGATTTCAATGCAAATCATTCGATCTTAATTTTCGTCTAAATCCGGGGAGAAAATGTTTATGGGGTGAGGTCCCATATCAGTGTCAAGTACCCACATCTGTGTCTCTTTGGCCATCAAATTTCCGAATGTGCCACAACTTCTTTTCATACATTGTTGCAGCCCCCAGACTCCCAGCTGATCTTCAACTGAAATCACTTTCACCTATTGACATCTCTGATTGTAGCCCAGACATTTTCTGTGTTCTATGCATTCAAAGTCTCTGAGCCTGCAAGACCTGACCTGAAACTTTTTTATCAGTGATGCCAGCTGCAGTGAAAGGGGCTGAATATTTCAACCTGATTATAAACATGGCTCTGTAGGGTGTCTGATACTTTTTGGCATTCTAACGCTAAGGTTATTATATTGTTAGATGGGCTATTGTACTGTTAGATGGTACAACCATTAGATAACAAGTACTCCCATTCAGCTGCTACGATTCAGTTCAATTCATCGAATGTGACTCATTACTTTAAATTGTTGATAACCATAATCACCATTTAGATTTAATATTTAGATATCTATTAGAATTATTTCTACACAGCAAGAACCTAATTTTGACTCTAACCCAAGCAGTTTCTAGCCCAGAAATAAGGTGCAATACGACTGGTTTGATGCCTGGCTAATCATTCAGTGAGAACTGTTGATGGTAGACTTTGCCAGATTGATGAATGGATATCACGCTGAAAGGCCTTCTGAACCCTGATGGTTAACTAATTTGCGGTTTTTACTTGAATGAAAATTCAATCAAATTGAAGGTTGAACATTGAAAATTGAATTGAGTTGATGTCTGGGTGAATTATTACAGCCCTAAAGCAGATTTGTTCATTATACATTGGTATCATAATGACTGGGATACTTGGTGTAAACTATTGTCATATGTTGCTCACATGCTGAAGCTTGCTAAAACACTGAGTGTATGTTATATATGTAATGAGTTTTGGTTTGGCTTCTGTTGCTGATGGTTTGTCCTCACACTGTTTAAGAAGACTTAGGCTTGCTTACTGATCATGCTGATAGTTGAAGGTGATGGTGTTACTTGCACCTGTTCAACTCCACACTACCACTAAAGGGGCAGATGTTCCCATGGCTACTAGAGATGTGTATTACAGGTACATTTCCTTGTACAGAAACATACCTACACAAAAAGGCATCCCTATGTTTCTGTGTACCCAACATACCAAAGACAAAATCAGAATACAGAAACGTACACAAGGATGAGTCCATTCCGCTTGGTGCCGTTTTCTTGTTTGGAACTGTGTCAATGTTGTATTTGATTGTATTACATAAGAAACAAGCATACACAGTAACAAACATTTCACAATGCACAATACCACTTGCAATCTACATATTGTTTCATTTTTGGTTTGGGGAATATTTATTCATGCCCTGTTTAGGGTAATGAGTACATTTCTGTATTTTGACTTTGTTCAGGGTACATATCTGTAAGCAGTAAGCTGCTTGGGGGTATATATCTGTAGTACTCGTGCTGACAATGACCCTCCACTACACTAACTCTGCTTTAGAAGTAGCCTCATCTGTCAGTGTTTCCGTTCTCAGGTATAAACCTGAAAATCGATAGTATAATTCGTTGGGGACCAGTAAATTGAAGACCAGCCAGACACTGTGTCTGGTGAAAAAACATGCATTAAGTAAAAATATCATGGGTAAGTGAAATGACAGCCTTGTTTCATGGTCGCAAGAATTGTTATGTTTCAAGTTAAGAAAAACTTTAATATGACAATTGATTTGGCAGTTTGTGATTCGTCAGTGTAATCAGTCATTCAGAAATTTCAGTTCAATTATTATCACCTCAAATTATAGCTTATAAAGTAATGATCCAGAGAAAGCCAGTGTTTTTCCGATTGTCCAACCACATATCAGAATGTTTATATTGTTTTTTATTAATTTGTTAGCAAGTTAATATGCTATATGATAACAGGATATGACCGACAAATTTCATTCATGACAGGTAAAGTTTTAGGTGGCCAGATACAGAGTCCGATATGTATTTAAGTCAGCGGAAACACTGTCGTGGATGGGTGCTACCTTTCTGCGATATGCACACTGGATCTGTTCATCTGTTGGAATAATATGAGGAAGCAAATAGTTGTCTGTTCATGATAGAAACAAGCTTTGATACAACCATCCACCTCATGCCATTACAGTCTTTCTGGGTTCAAGTGAGAATGATGAATGAGTCACAACTCGAACTAGGAATAAATGCACAAAACATGGTCCAGTAACCTCTGTACCCAACAGGATCTGCAATCTGATGTTCTATGATGGCTTACAGAAAAAAACATCCTGTAACATTGTTTTCTTTTCATGCTTCACACGGAGGGATAACAAATGGCAGGCGTATAGCGCAGGCAAGGGGGTCTGTGTTCAGTCGCACCGGAAGTGAATGCCAGTGCTGTACCTCCAGCCATTTGTCCACCCACCGTGTGTATTCCGAGTTATTTTATAATTTGTTGTTTGCATTTGAACCCAGTGGATTTTACAAGTTATGTCAGATACTGTAAACCTAAGAAAATATCTTAACAAATGTTTTTGACAACTGAACAGAACAACATTTGGGAATGTCCAACGTATGGGCGAGATTGTATGTCAGGAGAACTCAGTGCCTCTGAAATGTCTCTCATTTATTTCAAATGCTTTTTCAATACCAGTGAGATATAGAGAGCTATTTTGACACAAGTGGTTGGATAACCAGTAACTGTCACAGAATACCCCATATTAGCAAGAAAGGTTAGAAAGCACTTTTCCAATATTACATTGTGAAAAGGTAACTGCATCCGCAGATTCAGATAGCGCTGAGTAAGAGCTATCTGTATCTGGTGCTAAGTCCAGGGCGTCTATGTAGATGTAGTGCCCTGTATAAACAAAGATGTTGTACACTGACTGATCTGCCCAGCACTGCCTCTACCATCAGGTTTGAGCCGCCACAGCATCTGTCCACGCTGCAGTGTACATAGGAGACTATTGCACCACGACACGTGAAAATTCTGTTCCCAGACATTTCCTTAATTTCTCTAATGCCAAGTAGAAAAGCCTGCTTTAAAACTGTTTCTTTTCACTATTTCAAGGAGGCCAACTTGTTTGTTCTACAGATGATCTTGCCCAGTTTGTGAAAAGACAAGTGTCAGAGAAAACAAGACAAAATATTATGGATGTCAGCTTTTTTATTCTATATACATTGCTTCTGGGCTTTTCCTTGCCCCTTTGTCAGCAAGACCCCAAGACAGTTTAGCTGGTGTATTTGATGTTAATATTTACGAGAGTGAAGAAAATTAGTAGTATGCAATAGATGCATTTTCTTTAATGTAATTTTCCTAATTGTGTGCAAGCTCATCTGTATTATGTTACAATAAGCTGGTGTGCTCTGGAGTAACCTCTGATATCTCTCTGTCTATGTAGTTAGTGGAGTGTGCTTGCCTTGCAGGGCGGGCTGCGCAATAAGGCGCCTCAGATGACAGGCCAGCAGCCGGCAGCAGCAGCCATGTTGCAGCAACAGATACAAGTCCAGCAAGCCGCTTCCTCCAAAGTACATCAGTGACCTTCATTCCTCACCTAATGCCCTCCAGCATTCCTTGCACTCTGCTACGTTAACACTGAGTCTGCCAAAGTCACATGATACAGTGACCTTGACCTCTGAGCAGCACTAGGTGTCACCATTCAAATGCTTTTTCATAGATTCCAAACTCTTGTGCTAAGACTGCTTCCTGTAACTGGCTTCAGAGGTCAAGGTCATTGTCATGTTGCTGAAATGCTTACAAGGAATTCTGGGAGCATTTGTTCAAATGCTTGCACCCACATGCACGCACATTGCGTCAAAATGTTTGAGAGTACCCGCCCAAACATTTACAATGTTAGATCATTAGCTAAACATATTGTTAAACTGGAGGATGATGTTGCAGTCTGCACATAAATTATAGTTAAGTTACATGCTGGAGTTGGTCAGCAGTGCCGCCGTGGGTGACCAGCAGGCACTTGTTCTGTTGACAGATGCAATTGAAGCAGAACTATTTGAAAAAAAGTAGTTCCTAAAATAGTTCCCCAAAACACTTGATATTCCTCCCTGTTGGTGTGTCAGTGACATTGAAAGGGTGTATCACAAGGGGAAGGAGATTAAGGGATGTCTTAGGCAGGAAGGGGTAGTCTTGTAGTTAAAGCTTTGACTTGTCACACTGAAGATCCAGATTTGATTCCCCAGATTGGTACAGTGCATGAAGATCATTTCTAGTGTTCCCTGCTGTGACATTCCTGGAATATTGTTAAAAGTGGCATAAAACCATACACACTTAAGAAGGAATGTCCACGTAACGTTCTGACTATTCAGGAAGGGAACCTTATTAACTGTTTCAGGATAATTACACCATTAGGAAGTAGCAGATGAATAACATGTTATCCCTAGAGGACAGGTTGTGAGTCAGTATGCATACCTACTGATATTCAAGACTACTCCACTGCCCCATTGATGTGGAGAACAGACTTGTTTACATGTGATACTAACAGCAGTGAAAGTTTGTAATGCATTACATCTAAGGAAGAACAGGAGAGATGCACAGAGTCTGGGTTTTGTTTTTACATGTGTGATATGTATTACATCTATTGAATGGCTGTGATGATAATGTGTGTTATATCCTTGCAGGGTAGTATAGTAACAGGGTACCCTGCCCGCACACAGGCCCCGGCCTCCAGCACCTACCAGCCACCCACACAGGTACAGTCTAGGCAGAGATTGTCGTGCCATGCATTAACATTAACTTACGACTATCTTAGTGCTAAGAGTGCTTTGAAAATGTAGGTCCTGGTTATCTGTCTTTCACACCTCACAAACTCACCGTCAGATTCAGGCAAGAAATATATCAGTTATGGTGTTTTAAATTACTTTTGGCCAGGATCACATTAAGGTCAAGAAAAGGCAAATGTTGTGGAAACATAACAGGCATTGATACAGTATATTGAGAAAGATGTGTTTGCTCTCTATTTACGTAAGGTGATGAGGACAACAAACCATGATGGACCCAATGAAGCTGTCACCATGCATTAGCAAACATATCCTACAGATGGTTTAGTTTTAGGCCTAAAACAACATTCTGAAATGTGCACACAAAATTACACAGACATTCACAGGTTTTGTCCATGCATTGTCAGAAGACATGCACTTTTTACAACTTTGATCTCATTGAAATTTTGTGTGCATGTTTGTTATTATATGGACGATCAAGCTTGTCAAGTTATCAAGTTAGGGACTGTCTCACACCACACCAAGCAGACTCACTGCTAGACTTGTGAAATACTGTGCAATGTGGTGTAAACTCTGACTTTCTTTGTTTCAGAGCACCTATCACAGTCAGCAGTCTGGGAGGCCGAACTGACCAGGTAGACATGCTCAGCGTGGGAGTGAAAGCTGATGAAATACTAACAGGCTGACAGGATGTAGAGCTAAATGGGATGTTAGATTGAGGCTAGACATGAGAATAGACATGAGGATAGACTCAGCTTAGTGAACTCTTGTGACTGGTCAACATAAGAATGGTTCACAAACTGGGACATTAACTCCTGTGTGTTGTCACTGACTGACAGATGTATCACAATGGCCTTGAGGTAGAAGGTAAAGTTCATCAGAAATGTATATAAATGGTGTGTGTTCTCCATGGATATGTGCAACATGCAGCGTTACATCTCCACACAGATGATACAGTCCACAGTTCTCCATAGTTGTATAGACTATCGTGTCCAAAATACCTGCCTGCCCGATCACCTGGGACAGGCTATTTTCAACAATGACTGCCAGATTCTCAAATTCATCTGCCCGATGGTCAGTTAAAAATTTAGTCATGTATGTGAAGATATTTGTGGGCATTTAAGTTTTGGTCAGGCCTGGCAAGTTATACATATAGCCAGCCCTGTGATCTGGCTTAGGTTTTTAGGAGTTTCATACCCTATGACTATGCCTCTAATCTCACATGTTAAGATTCAACAGTGTCCTACCGATCAGGCCTTTTAAACTGATTGACCATTTCAGCTGGAAATTCTTTTACTGTTTCAAAATTAGATATTTGACATCTGAACAACAATAACTCGCTGTATTGGAAGGTAGGTTGAACATGGACTAGTAACTGGGCGCGTGTTTTGCACATTGGTGCTTAGAAAATGAGACTCTATCTTTGTGGTAGAAACACAAACTGCTGGAATTGTTTTTTTCTATGACTTGTATCAAGTCTGCAAGCACTGCCTTTTGGCGCTTCATCCCCTGAAAAACAAGCATGAAGCTTTGTTTGTTTGTTGTTTAAAATAACACTCATCAGTATTCCAGTTATATTCAAAACTGGATCAGACAATCCAATCATCAACATCATGAGCATTGTTCTGCACAACTGGAAATGGATGAAATATGCCAACCAAGATAACAAGCTTTACCAACTTATCCCTTTAGTCGCCTCTTGAGGCAAGTATGGGTTACTGAAGACCAGCATTATCCAGGTCTTCCTGAGTCCTTTGGATGTGTTCTGACTCATTATAGCTCACCATGACAGCATCATGATGTTTGTGTTGCTGCTTTATTTTTTGTGTTGTTGCTTGTTTTTTGTGACAAACTGTTCCGCCATTCTTGGTTCCGTCGCTCCTGGATCAGTCCGAGTGTGTAGCTGTGATGTCAGTTGATTTCAGTCTTACATGTGTTCATTGTGGCTTCAAATCCCAGTTTTGGTGTTTCTAGCTTTGCTTGCTTTGCCAACAAAAACCTGCATCACTTTGGATTTTCTCACCTGATGCTGACTTGTTTTGACATGGGTGAAATACCATTCTGAACGACATTAACTCTTTTAACTGACTCACTCACTTACAGTTGTTAGTATATTGTTATTGTTTATTGTTACACCATGTTTGTTCAGGATGAAGTGTCTTTAATGTTATATCCTCAACAGTACATGGATGGCTCTGCTGGTCCCTATGCCAGTGACAACCAGAATCTGCTCTGGGCAAGTGGGCCAGTATTTTCATCCATTCTGTGGAGAGGATGTTAAACAAAGTGATTTAAAACATATACCTTCTTTATATACCATTTTAAAAATGTAGGGGATATTCCATTGTGTGTGCATGCCACTAGTGCCAATGCATGTGGGTAATAACATATATCCATACAGATGAAATGTTTCCAAAGGAATGGAATGAATTGTCTCATTTTCCCTTAATTTCTCTTCATCATCTGTTTCCTTCTTGGCTGCATCATTTGCATTTTATCAATCTTGTAAATCCAATATCCCTACTTTTTGTAGAGTGTACAGTTTACAGATCAAGGGTCTTGGAAAGTGATAATTTTTGTGTCTGTAGTATTTTATTCTGTTTGTGTATTTCTATTTGACATTTTGGCCAGCATACGAAAGTAGAGAAGTTTACATTTGACAGTAAGTATCATATTTAAGTTTCATTAATACTCTGGCTGGTCATTGTTCACTTAGTGTCTGATCCTAGTATGGTTAACTCTTCACTAAACAAGCAGATGAATAATCACAATGTGTCCATGAAGAATAATTCACAAACCACAACTGACTTGGCGTCCTGTAGAGGCCATTTTATGACTTTTCCTGTTTAATAGGAATTTCAAGCAGTTATCATTTTCGGTAACGTACCCTCAGCAAGAAGTGTATGAAATGTCACACTGGATGTGTTCACTGCTGGCTTGTTGTGTCCATATTTCAGTATTTATGTGCAGTCAGGCTGATTCAGAGTTTGTCAGTCAAAGAATGAAATGGACAAGAAATACAGTGTCAGTTTTGTTTGTTGTTTATGCCTCACTCGGCAATATGCCAGCTGTATGTCAGCAGTCTGTTAATAACGGAGTCTGGACCAGACAATACAGTGATTGACAACACAATCTGCACAGTTGTGTCCGTTCTGTATTATATTATCAGCATGAAATGTTGTCTTGTATCTGTGTTCTAGAATCGCTTGCTGTTTCCAATAAACTCCTTCCACTCACATCTAAATGAAATAGTGATGGTGATAAGGTCAAGGGTGTTTATTACAAGGCTGTCCATATTTTTTTCTGTTTCCCATATTTTCATTCAAGTGAGAAATGATAAAAGATTTATCTCACTTGTCACTGAAGAGAATTATGCCATGGTGGGTTCAAAAAAGAAGGAAGCTAATCCTTAAAACTCTTAAGAAACAAGTTATCTTCATCTTTCTTCATCTGCATTTACATTAGCTTGTTTAAGAAGCAAAGCATCTTGATCGACTTCTTTATTATATTTAAGTACTTTTATCAAATGATTTTAACATGTCATAAATAATTTACATAATTGAAAACAATGCTTGTATTTAATTGCCCACCGAGAAAATCATTTATGTATATTTGCCCTCCCAGATACCAATCAGAATGGAGACAATGAAAGGTGCGTCCATTCCTCCTACACAATGGATTTGATAACCTGGTTGTATATATTTGTCATGTAATATTTGAGCTGTGTATCTCAATAAAATACATGTTTGTCATCATCAAGTTTGTCCATTCATGTTTAAAGGTTACTTTTGCAGCAGTCTCGGTTACTGCTACAAGCTTGGTGTGAGAGTCCATTGAGAGCGTGGAATGTGATAAGTTTAAATAAGGTAAATGATGTGTTTATTTGTTGTTTACCTCTGTACTAAGTATTCCAGCTATATGGTGGGGGTCTGTAATCACTGGACCAGACAATCCAGTGATCAGCATCATGAACATCGATCTATGCAATTGGGATATGATGCAGTGTTTGCAATACTTTAATTTACCAGCTGGCCATCAGGGCCTGCTATTATCCGCAGGCTTTAAAATCTGCAGGCCCTGAATGAAATCTGCAGGCCTATCAGGTTAAAGTCAAACCAATAAAAACAAAACAGACTACATTGTACACAGTTTCCCAGTGTTTCTACAAAATTACGCGAAGCCTATGGCACTCATAGGAGTTTTTATTTGTTAGACTGGTGTTGACATTCCTACACCAAAGTGTACGTTAGAGTAACATGATGGATCGTTGATGATTCCCGAACATTAGTAAAGAAAAAAGTGGAAACATTCCAATTGAAAAATAATTGACCAATAATTTACTGAAGACCATAAAGGCCTGCACATATCTGAAACTACCGGCCCCCATACATTAACAACTGGTGCTAGGCCTCTGGGTCAGCGGTTATTTCGAATGCTGATATCATGACATGTCAAAGAAATCTGACCACCTGATCCTGTAAGTATCCTCTGAGACAAGCATTGGTGGCTGAGGACCGATTCTAATCTTGACCTTCATGTGTTTAATGTAATAGACAGCATTTTGTGTTCTGACTCTGCCTGCCACAAATTTTTATATATTTGAAATTACTGATTTACCGCAGATGTAATAAAAATTTCTTGAATATTTTTATTTAAATAACTATACCATCTGGTGCATCATGTCATAAAAGTGGGAACAGCTAGGTGCTATCTTAGGTGCCACAAGTTGTGTAAGCAGAAACCCGTGATCGTAGGTTCGAATCCTGAATTACTTCCTGTTTCCTCCTACTGAAAGCTGACCAGCGATGATACAACTGGAAACAGTTCAACTTCTCAAGGAATGTATTTCGGATAGCCTGCACTGATGTTCAGGAGGAACATCACACCTGCTAAAGACAACCCTCATGTAAAAACCCGGACTGGGCTGTCCTGGTGATCCACTCCTCAATATAGCCATTACCCACCCAATTGAAGCGCATGCATCCTCGATATCTCCAGAGTATACCTTCCAACAAATCTCCACTAGACACTGGATGCATCTACGGCTCGGTCTGAAAATTTAATTACCTCCCTTTGTTGGCTCCGCATTCTCACAGTAGCCAATCAGCTAAGTTGCTGTTACAACTGAACTTGCCAGTGTCAATAAAAATAGAGGTTGTGACTGCGAAGGTTTGTTTGCAGTGCATCTCAGATTTAGGGGAAATCATACAGACACATTGATGGGTCCGAAAATTGAGAAAAAAAACACATAAGCAAGAACTCCTACTGTCTCTTTCAGAGAACTTGTGCATGGTTCGTGTTGCCAAGTTTAATCAGATATTTTTAAAAGCGAAAGTGAGTTGTAATTGGTTCGCTCAACTTCCCAGCGTATACATCTGATTGGATAAAAAGCCAACCAATTAAGGGAGGTAATAAATTTATTGGGTTTAGCTGTAGATGCATCCAGGGTATAGTGGAGACTTGTCGGAATGTATGCCCTGGAGATATTGAGGATGAAGAGGAAGTAGCATTAGCTTTTATTATGATGAGGACAGAACAAGGTCTGAAATGTATTCTAAGAGTGAAATGGGATGAAATCCAGAAAAATTCTCTATGTTTAGCATTAACCAGCTGTAACTGGTGGTTACACTGATTAGTACTGGTGTCATATCCACAAAAGAAACTGCACTGGTCAGGTACTAGTTCCAATTGTCCACCATTTTGGTATAGTCAATGGCATTGTTTAAAGTGACAAGTGGTTGTTGTAGTGAGAGAATGGTAGCAACGTAATTTTGTAGAAAACGTTTATTTACATATTTACAGAATGTACATGGCCCATGTAATGGTTCAGGAGCCGACAATGTTGAGATGCTGCTGCTGGCTAGGGAAACAGGAGAGGTGTGACTCTACAGGGATGAGGCGGATCAGGATTCTGTAACAGGAGGAAGTGAACATGTTAAAAACTGAACTGACTGATGCACCATTCGTCTATACTACTACAGAATAGAACCATAATCCTCTTTAGACTCCTAGCACTTACTAATATACTAGGCTGTCTATAGCAGGCTTACTGCATGAGGAAAATGAACACAATTATACCAGGTACTCTGCCACTGTATGTTTTACAACACTTTAAGCAATGTCTAGAACAATGGTGGAGGAGTTAACCAAAATAATACACCAAAGGTAGTGAGTGATATGTTGCATGTCCAGCCTTAGACAAAATAGTCATATTTCATTACTGTTCAACATCACACACGAGAGCTTGACAAAGTTGTGACTTTACATGCACAGTGACGCTTGTTTTGCTGTCCACAGTGTCATGGACCAGGTCAGTATCCAACCATTGTACAATAGTGTGTACCTTACCTGTTTGTGGGCACCTGGAGCTTAGTGTGGAGGAAATCCTCCAGCTGAGATAGCACCTCCCCACACATTGCTGTGGACAGCTTGGCTGATGTCTCCAATGTTGCGAAAACACATGGGTGGAAGTTACCGCCCATCGTCATGTTCTCGTCCGAACACACCCGTACCATGACGACCTGGACAATAATGAAAAAAGTCACAACTTTCACCCACTTGTACATTTGTATGGATCATCGAGGGGGTTCATGCCACTAGTCATTGTTACAGTTAAATCAGGTTATGTCAGCCTGATATTGAAACTCAAAGGTAACACAAATGATACTGAAAAATCTCAGCACACTTAAGGGACACAACTCTACACAGCTTATTGTGATAGTAGCTGGGAAACTATGAAAATAACATTTTGTCAAAGAGTGGCTTGTGTTTTTTGCAGCTTTCTTAACTACTAAAACTAAGCATATACACAAGATGTTTGATGGCAGCTAAACCATAACCAGCTGAACTAGTTAATCCATGGAGTTATAAGAGATACCGCAACGCTGTTGGTTACAAATTTTGGACCTAAACTTTGCACTGTTTTGGCGACTGATCTAGGCAAAAAACGCTTTTATTGTGCTCATTATATTCTTTTTTGTTATGTCCCAGTGTTAGAGTGTCAGTTTTCAATTGTCACCCATTTTTATATGAAATCAGACTCTTCAAGTCGGAGGAATGAAATTCATGTAATAATCGCTTTATTTTTATTAGGTGTATATTTCTTTTGTTATTACATGTTTCCGAAATGCGACTGCAATGTTTCACTAATGTTTACCCACAGTACACTTTGAAAAATACACTACCACAACATGTCATTGAGCATGTAACGCTTCTAGTATGGGCAAATAATTATGTCAGTGGTTGTTCATAAAACTGAATCAGGCTCTCTATTAATGTGAATGTACCTACAATTTTAATGTTTTGCTCTTGTTTTATCATCGGTGGAGTACTTAACTAAATAATTAGCAGTAAAACCAAGGAAAGAGTTTAAGTTATTAGTTCATACAGGAGACATATTCAGCTGTACATCTATTCCTATAAAAGTCTCACCTCTCTGCTCGCCTGTACGCCCTTCTGAACCAAGCTTGTCAGGGCTCCTTGGAACTCCCTAGGGACCTTCGCCAGCGGCTGGTTTGTGTAAACGGTGACGACAGACATGTCTTGAAGAACGATGTGCAAACTGAAACAATTCTAGCTAAAGGAGATAGACAATAACTTGATTATTCACGATGAAGTGTCTTTCTTATGTACAGACTGACTCGATCACGATGAAGCACTGAGAGAGCGACGCGAGTGTCCAGTTGTTTATACACTCTCAGCTAGCGCCGTGTCCGGTTGGGCTGTTGTTGTACCTATCGACGCGGATGTGTGACGTCACGTGGGTTTTCCAGGTATCCCGGACGTGGTTCCGAGGAGAGCTGTGCTGTGGGAAATACGTTCAGCGTTAACCCATCGCCACACCCCTTGCTGATATACAGTCACGTGACAAATGTTTACTAGCGTTCTATGTCAGCGGCGTTGTGTGGTGTTTCGGTACTTCGATCAATGTATGCACAGCACTCTGATTTTTCAGCGAACTGATGCAAATGTGACCATGGTTTTCTATGATAATGTTATGAGGCAAAGTGTACCCCATATATAGTGCACCCCATATATAACCTCCGAAAACTGCTACCAATTCGTTGTATAGAATCACGACTACTTACGTGGCATCTCGTGTCGGATACAGGTGCATACATCATTTTCACCCATTATCGAGTGTCATGTAATCCACTTTCACATTAACACTGAGGTGGTTGGGGCAGACGAAAATGTGGGTAAGATTAACTTGATCTTCTGTAGGCTTGCCTCAGAGGGCACTGACTTGGTTGACACATATCGTCGTATGTGTAGATCAGTGTTCATGATGCTGATCACTGGAATGTCTGGTCCAGACTCGATTATGACAGACCTTCACAGCCATAGATATATTTCATGTTTACCTTTTCTGCCACGCTACAAAACTTCCTAGCTTTACAGGACACGAGACCCGGCAGTACAGTGTAGCATATCGCCGTCAGCTCCACGTGCAGCATGATCCGGGGTGGAGGTAGATCCGGGTCTGCAGCCACAGCAGACTAAATATTGTATATTGCATGTTGTGAAATAGATATATGGTGTCAGCTACTACAGGTCGCCGTGATGCACCCGCAGGTAATATAATATTACAGACTACGGATTTCCGTGACATAGATGTAATCGTGCTCACAACCGGTCGCTGTGATTTGGTTGTACTATTCATTCACATTTCGACAGCCTCAAACCATGTAGTTAAGTGGTAGCTCAACTCCATCTGTAAGTAGGAGGTCGATGTCACAGTGTAGACAACACGCCACAGTAGGTGAACTCCTCCGTGTCATACACAATCCGTACAATCACATTCATTCGCTCTGCTGGGTGACCTCCACATATTACATACGTATGCTTGTTGTGAAAACAGTGAGACCAACTACGTGTTCACATACCTGTCACATCTTGGAATATTCCACACTGTGACTATTTCTGTGCTCAATATGACATCAGCTGATGAAATCAAAACCAATTTCAATACCAGTCTGGTGATTATTCAGTCTTAATAGAAGACCCCTGGCTGTGAAAAGTGTGTACCGGGAATTAATTCAATCTTGAGAAAGTACCGTTTCAACGCGAGTATGTTTTCCTTCACATGCCGCAGTGACGCCGAGAAAACAAACGCTTCATGGATGCTGAAGCACATAAGCCACACACATACACATATACACACGTTCCCACAACCCTGACACACTAAAATAATAAGACGATTCAGCACAAAATGTTAACACAAAATGCAATATTGGCAGATTCTTTTAATGAATGCTCTAGTGTACCGCAGTGATCCTGGCGTGACCATTGTTGAGGCCTGACCATCCTTTCAACGTTGTCGCCGTTCACCGCTGTGCTGTTTAGGCTGTCGTGGGGAATGCTGCATTTAAAGAAAATGGTTTGAAAATGATTGTTTGTGAAATGATAGAATGTTTCAGAGTAACGATGCGTATTAATTGTTGTGGTGTATGTGGTGAGGCATGGGTTATTGTGGCGCATGTGGTGAGACGAAAATTGTCGAGGCGTATGTGGTGAGAAATGGGTTATTGTGGCGCACCTGGTGAGACATGGGATATGGTGGCGCATGTGGTGAGACGTAATATGCTGAGGTGCATGTGGCGAGACAGGATTTTGTGGCTGATGTGGTGAGACGTAAATTGTTGTGGCGCATATGGTGAGACATGGGTTATTGTGGCGCATGTGGTGAGACGTAAATTGTTGAGGCGCAGGTGATGGGACATGGGTTATTGTGGCGTATGTGGTGAGGCGTAAATTGCTCTGGCAAGTGGAGGGAGATGTACATTGTGGTGAGCCACTGGCTGGTGTTGCATATGTGGTGAGTCATAGGTTGTTGTTGCATATGTGGTGGGACGTAGATTGTTGTTGCGTTTGTGATGAGACAAGGCCTATTGGCCTATAAGGTAAGACGTAAATTGCTGTGGCAAGTGGAGGGAGACGTAGATTGTGGTGAGTCATTGCATGATGTGTTTGTGATGTGACGTGAATTGTAGTGGCGCATGTGGTGAGACATGGACTGTGGTGTAAATGGTAGGACGTAAATTGTTGCTGCATATCTGTTGAGATGTACTCAGCTGGGACATTCTCAAGCCAAAATATCTCGTTGTTACAAACAAATAGCACATGCAATATAAGGCGTCAGCGCTACCGTGCATACAGGGTTCTCGATTCAAGATAACTAGGTGAGATTTGTTCAGTCAGTGTTCTGCTACACTGAAAGGCATTGATGCATTCCACAAATGGAACAATATCGTGATAATGGTGTGTTTACGCTTTCAGACATGAAACATGTCGAGTGAGCATGAAATGGTATTTACAAGATATTAGACACCACGCCACTCATTTGATAATAATTAGGTTTGCCTGGCATTTCTCTTTCCCGCTTGAGACTAATCCCTCTGGTGAACACCTCGCTCTGACTTACCCGAGTCACTATCGCGGTGGCGGAACAGTTTGAACTTCCGGTTCGATGTGTTGTCTCGCTTGATTCGATGACCTGATTGAGACTTCACAGTTGTGTATATCTTGTTAATACCTCGTTTCATTCGGTCCGTAAGTTTTTGTCTTGGACTAAACAAGGCCTGTTGCATTTTAAGACCTCTTCTAAATCGCGCTGCGTTTCCAGCTGGGGCTTCCCGCTCACCATCTGTATTGTAATATCTGGTTTCACTATTCAACTCCTCAGGCGCCTGGTTCTCGACCCTCCATGGCCGAAAGACGGGGATGCTGGCACGGTTTTGTTGTCTCTCTACGTTTGGATCCCCCTCTGAAATAGGACTTTTATCTTCTTGGCTTGAATCGACGTTTGTTGCCTCTGGTGACTGGTTCTCAGCCTTCCATGGTTGAAAGACGGGGATGCTGGCACGGTTTTGTTGTCTCTCCACGTTTGGATCCCTCTCTGAAATGGGACTTTTATCTTCTTGGCTTGAATCGACATTTGTTGCCTCTGGTGACTGGTTCTCAGCCTTCCATGGTTGAAAGACGGGGATGCTGGCACGGTTTTGTTGTCTCTCCACGTTTGGATCCCTCTCTGAAATGGGACTTTTATCTTCTTGGCTTGAATCGACATTTGTTGCCTCTGGTGACTGGTTCTCAACCTTCCATGGTTGAAAGACGGGGATGCTGGCACGGTTTTGTTGTCTCTCCACGTTTGGATCCCTCTCTGAAATGGGACTTTTATCTTCTTGGCTTGAATCGACATTTGTTGCCTCTGGTGACTGGTTCTCAACCTTCCATGGTTGAAAGACGGGGATGCTGGCACGGTTTTGTTGTCTTTCTACGTTTGGATCCCCCTCTGAAATGGGACTTTTATCTTCTTGACTTGAATCGACATTTGTTGCCTCACTACTCAGGTCTTCTGGTGCCTGGTTGTCAACCTTCCATGGTTGAAAGACGGGGATGCTGGCACGATTTTGTTGTCTCTCTACGTTCGGATCTCCCTCTAAATTGGGACTGTTATTTTCTTGGTTTGAATCCATATCTGTACCCTCACTCTTCTGTCGTTTCCTTCTCTTTCCCTTGATTCCAGCCTGCCTGTTTCGTTTTCGCTCTAGCCGTGCCATCCTCTTCAGCTCCCTCCGTTTCTGTTTTTCCTGACGTTTCAGTTCACGGTTCCTCCTTCTATCACCTTTTTGTAATGCCACAGTCGTCTTCTTCCTTTTCCTCTTGTTCCTTTTCCTCCGGACAGCGATGACTTCCTCGGGACCATTGGCGTTGCTGATTTCCGTGGACAGAGGTCCTGTTTCTCCATCGCTGGGTAGAGGATTCTGTACAAACTCCAACTCCATACGCTGTTGTCCTTCCTGCTCGATCTGCTGCAGCTCGTCCTTGAAGCTTTCCGCTCCCGGGCCCACTAGTTTCCCTGAATCAAGGAGACTTTTAATCATGACATCCCAGACAACGTCTCCATCTGGCATCAGCTCTGTGTCAGCATTAGGTGCATCAGGGCTGATCGTATTTCCTACGCGCTGAACAAATGTTGGATCCATCTTAGAGGGTTGCCGCACAGGATCTGGACGTTCAGCCAGATCTGCCAACTTGTCGTCGAGTGTTTTCCAGTCGGTGTTGCCTGAAACTGATGTAAAATGTCCGTCAAAGAAGTTAGTCAAGACTGCATCATACATTAGTGTCTATTTAGAAATGAATATGTCAACTCGTCTGTTGATAATGATGTCACATTGTAGAATTAATATTATGGTGATTTACATCAATGTGAGCATCCCAGTGGGAGGAGATTTAGGTGAAAGATATAAGTTACGCTATGTTCTACTGAAGTTTTAAGATGGTACAATTTTAAGCAAAGAGCAACAATATGCTGGGATCTTAATTTTACATCCGAAGGATATAACGAATTCTTACCATGAGAAAAAAGAGGAAGCACCATGACAACCACGAGTAATATCTGTATGTGTGGTACAATTTTAAGCAAAGAGCAACAATATGCTGGGATCTTAATTTTACATCCGAAGGATATAACGAATTCTTACCATGAGAAAAAAGAGGAAGCACCATGACAACCACGAGTAATATCTGTATGTGTGGTACAATTTTAAGCAAAGAGCAACAATATGCTGGCATCTTAATTTTACATCCGAAGGATATAACGAATTCTTACCATGAGAAAAAAGAGGAAGCACCATGACAACCACGAGTAATATCTGTATGTGTGGTACAATTTTAAGCAAAGAGCAACAATATGCTGGGATCTTAATTTTACATCCGAAGGATATAACGAATTCTTACCATGAGAAAAAAGAGGAAGCACCATGACAACCACGAGTAATATCTGTATGTGTGGTACAATTTTAAGCAAAGAGCAACAATATGCTGGGATCTTAATTTTACATCCGAAGGATATAACGAATTCTTACCATGAGAAAAAAGAGGAAGCACCATGACAACCACGAGTAATATCTGTACGTGTGTCATGATGACGTGCAGCAACAGGGAACATGCATAAACAACCCTTGCTTTATATACTGGTTCCTTATGTGTCATATTTAGCGCCCTCTGGTGACCACAGTGAATACGTCGTGTCAGCGCCATCTGGTGGGCACTGACTACGTTGGAGTAAGGATGCTTGAGAACTCTTGATTTCGATTTCAGATAGACCGGGGAGTGACAACGTATGTGTCAATGAGATGCAAAGTCAATATGATGTCACAAAAGTGTTCTGTTTATACACAGATGATTTTTTAATTGCTGTCACAAACGAAAACCATGCTGCTTGACACATGATCCTATACACCTAGACGTTCATCAATCGCTTCATGACTGAAAATCTAAACTTTATGGAAGCACACAACACTGATACGTATATCAAATACATCTCCATATATTAGTCATTTCTTATTTGTTTTATTCTTGCCTCCGCTAGATAAGGGTGTACCCAGTCTCTGGTACGGGTGTCAGAGAGCTGGGACTTTCCTGGGTACAGTTTATCAGCAGACAAACACAACAAAGCTTCTGCACAAAACACGCATAAACTAAACATGTGCATTTTTTGTGGTGTAGTCTTTTACGCGGAGGATAGTATATATACCACAATCTTTTTACTTGAATCTTGGCCCTGCTGTATTTGGTATGAACATCGTGTGCATCCAGTTTGGAAGTGCCATCAATATGTCACCGTCGCCACAGCTGATGGTGACGTCACAGCACGACTGTTAGCGTTACAGCAACGCCATCAAACACTGTTACTGACAACGAGTCGATATAATACACCATTCTCTCCAGTAGTCAGCAGGCGGTAAACAATCAGTAACATACTTAAATAGGATAAATAATGTGCCTTACATTGGTCCCTTAGTGCTATGTGACCAACAGTATTTTGTTATGTATTATTTTGATGTTCTTTTAAATGATTTACTCTATTTTCTGCAAACATTTTCTACGGACAGACAGTTGTCCAGCCTTAATGAACAGAAAGAGTTCGCTTAGACTTCAAGGATCGATTTCCAAACAGTATTTGGATTATTTTGCACATAAGCAAAGCAGGGGTCTTAGAGAACCTAAGGCGAGAACGTCTTCCTTTATTGGAGAGACATTAAGTTGATGATATATGACTACACCAGCTATTCAGACTGTACACAACTGGATGGTTATGAGTATAGATAGCTTTAACAAGCTCCAACACAGATCAAGTGTATATGGACAACAATTTCTTTAATTCTAAACTTTCTAATTCTGCTTGAAAACGATAAAAGAACCTGTATCGAAACGTCGTGCTCCAGAAATAAAGAGGTTATCATCCATATTTACTTGTTCTCTCACTTCCAACTTCAAAAAATACCACGCAAAGAAGAAACCTCACACGCAACCATGTGGGGATTCGACCCCGGATCGAACTTTTTAACCTCTACACCGCCCATTATTGTCTTCATAAATGTAAATCTTTAAGATCTTATAGAAAGGACCAGTTAGTGGTATCTTTACGTGTGTCATGGTATCATCGGCAAGAGCAATACCGGAACGGTGGGGTAGCCTTGTGGGTAAAGCATTCGCTCGTCACGCTGAAGACCCGGATTCGATGCCCGACATGGGTTGAATGTGTGAAGTTCATTTGTGGTGTCCCCGTCGTAATGTAGCTAAAAGCATGCAATGCCCATCATCATCATCATCATCATCATCATCAGGGAGATGACTAGTCTGTGCTGAGTACCAATCTCAGATTTTGTAATAATGATAATGTTCACCACTCCAATACCCCTTCTTGTAGTTTCACCTGCGTGACTGCGTCTTGTTTCACAAAAGGTAATTTCAAACCTTAATTCCACTGAAACTGACGTAATACAGACGTATTTACAACAAGCCACGGTTTCGTGCAACATAATTATGATTTATTGAGGCAAGTACATTGTATTTGGTATATTGTGTCAAGTATATTGTATGTCTGGTGATGGAAGGTGGTTGGTGGATGGTTGAACAGGGTGACATCTCAAGCTTCTGGCTGGCATCTGAAACAAAGGAAGTGCATATATCAAACGGTAATATCTTGGGAGAAATATAACGGCGGCTATGAGAACGATAGATGTCCTTTTCATTTCGTGTTTCATACTATTCCAGGTGTATGTTAGCTGTACGTTTATGATTCAGCATGGAATGCACAAGCTAGTGGTTCGAAATGAACATCGAATTTCTCAGCTGGAATGTGCTGACCCGCATCACCCGAGCACGCGAACATCACCACCCGATGCCGTTAGACGCTTTTTACGACAAGCACTGTTTGTAGAAGACCTGTTATAATCAGAATCTCTATGGGAGTTGAAGGATGGAAGTGAGGTCTCCATGGTAAGGGAGATTTGTGTCCTTCATGGGTATACTGGCGCCATATATACAATCGTTTTCAATGTCATCTTGGCACCACTGCAGGCTGGTTTGACCATGTGCCTCTTAGGCTAACGTCATAGCTCAGAATCCTTGGAGATCACACACATTGCATCCAATCTTAACTGCGTGGAACGATCTTAATGATGTTGATAACTGGATCAACAGCAGGAGCATCGATCTGCGCAATGGTGAAACGATGACATGTGCCAACCAAGTCAGCAAGCCTGACCACCCGATCCCGTTAGTCGCCTCTTACGACAAGCATAGTCGCCTTTTATGGCAAGCATGGGTTGCTGAAGGCCTGTTCTACCCCGGGACTTTCACGGGTCTTTTAAGAGTGTGCCTTTCCAAAACTATTCTGCAAACTACTAACACAGGGTTTGTGCTGGGCTTGTCTGAGTCGTCCTTGACGATGAACTGACTGACGAGAGCGAGAAGTCCTTCCTTCCTGTTGGTGTAGCTGTTGATGTCGCGACCGTTGACGGTGAGGTCGTCCGCTTCACTGCCGTCACAGTTGCCACAGAGACCGCTGAGTTTTGTTTTGAAAGTGGCAGGGACAGTGACCCTGGCTATGTAGTCGCCATCAAACTTGACGACGATGTTGCAAGACGTCGTAACAACGTTGTAGAATCCGTCCTTAGTGATGTTGAAGCCGTTGCGGCTCAGTCCAACATCAACACGTTTTCCGTTCACCTGAAAATATATCAGGAATAAATATTCACACTGTCTAGGATGCGACCGGATAACGTCAGAAAGACGTGGACAAATGCTGCCAATACCTGAGGTGGCTGGGAAGGTTCAAGGTGTGTGAACCATACAGACACGACGATGAATCTGACAAGGATCAGTGCTTATCTGTAAATGATATACAACCAGTTTGGGCATACAGTTTGAGCACACGGTCCTCCCAAGTCAAGACATTGATTATAGAAAAGTCTCGTTTTCTGTTGATTGGGTTCCGTCCTTTTGCGCAACTTAGTACGATAACCAGTCCCGGATGTTTAGACTAATTTCATTCGATACGTAAATATTAATCAGCATGATTGAGAAGTTTAAGCGCTTGCATATTGCAAAACAACGCTCCTTCTAAAACCCTTGCAAACACGGCGTGCTCTGTAGTACAGGGCCTAGATTTTCGAAGCTCTCTTGGTGCTAACTTAGTCGTACATTAATGTATGGCACTTACGAAGATCTTAGCGTTAAGAGAACTTCGAAAACCTAGGCCCAGGGTGCTCTAACAAACGGAAACCTAGAAATCGTGGAAATATCAAAGCGAGACTTTGCCATTAGAAAACGTTCGCGGTCTGGTATGGAACTGATATTATATCAATCTCGTTGTGCGTTACAGAGCGACACTGCATAGGCGCCAAACACAGATAACAGGTGTAACCAGTGAACCAGATGCATTGTGAATCATTTTACGACCTCATCAAACACGGGCAGTCAGTGGCTACTTAGTTACGGTATGCTGCCTAAATCTCGACATAAACTATCTAAATGTGGTGTTGTTAAAGTTTAAAATTAAAATTCATTTGTAAATACTATTTTCTTTCGAAACAAGGAATTCAGTGTGTAACCATAGTTGTTTGTGGTGTCTATTTTCACTTTCACACGAGAAAATTCGCATCGGCTGAAAAGTCTGAACCAGCTAATGAGACTCATGCGTTCACGTGGGTGCAGGAACTTCTCTCAGAGATGTGTTAAGATGGTGATGGTGTTGAGACCAGAGTCATGACGCCTAATTACTCCTCAAACAACGTTATATATTGTCAGATTGTAAGGCTCTGTAAGCTAACTGTTCTGACCACCTGTTAGAAAAGGTTATTTCAAATCTATTTTCGACTGTGGTCTGTAATTCACTATAACGGATATTTCGCGTTCCTCCTCAGGAGTTTCAGGAAAAAAGAAGTGGATAACTCATGGCTAATCAGGGATGAATGATCACTGATCACCTACTGATCTCTGATCGGATGCTATTGGGGACGTCTGGTAATGTGCATGACGTTCGTCACTGCTTCAGTCAGCATGGAACACAGAAAATAGAGCATTCAGCACAGAAAATGTGATCCTGTTACTCACCAGAATGCGCTTCCCGTTCCCCAGCCGAATCCTGTCTTCACCCAGTTTCACATCAATGAGTCTCGTGAAAGCACGTCCAGGGAACTTTGACTTTGGCCTTCTCTCGTTCTTCACCTCAATTCTCACGTTACATCCGGGCGCGCCCTTGACCTCCGCCATGATATACTTGCAGTCCTCGGACAGTGATAAGTGTGCACCGTCAAACGTTGTGTAGTGGGGGTCTCCCTTGGCCATGCACGAGCAAAGGGCTGAGGACAAGACAGATTCGGACGTGACAAGCATAATACTCACTAGAAGTATGATAAGCAAGAATGTTCTGATGTCGAATCGTCAAGGTATATCTTCCTAGCTTCTTTTCTGATGACTGTCATGAACAATGAATGTCTGCGAATGCCAGTAATATTATGCACTGTATGACTAAGGTATGATAAGCTACAACATGCTAAAGACGGAACTCTTTTTTGTCCAGAATAGCCGATTTAGTCAAGGCACCATATTTTCAAATTTTTCTTCCGGTCCTGATAAAACGTCAGTGGAATAACTGTGGTTCGAGACTGTATTTGAGCGAAAACGTGTTCTGGCCAACATTTTAAGCCCTTATGTTCCCGCTTATTGATTTCTCTGTGGGAACATGCAAGACATACCAATGAGATCTACGTTGCTGGTATTTTTTATTCGGTTTAGTTATTTTCGTCTGAACATCAAACATACGATGAAAATTGACGAACGGTATACTTTCAATCCCCCAAATGCCCGTACATACACCATTTTCAGTCTGATGACAGTCTATTTTATACATCATAAGCCATGATCAGGCATTAACAACATACCTTCAACTTGAACTGGTTCCGGCTCAGATGCTGGGACCTCCTCGGTCGTTGTCTCTTCTGGAAGAGCGGGCACCTCAGAGACGACAGCTACTGGGACTTCCTCTGGACTGGTCTCTTCTGGAAGAGCGGGGACCTCAGAGACGACAGCTATTGGGGCATCCTCGGTCGTGGCCTCTTCTGGAAGAGCGGGGACCCCAGAGACGACAGCTGTTGGAGCATCCTCGGAGGTGGTCTCTTCTGGAAGAGCGGGGACCTCGGATACGACAGCTATTGGGGCATCCTCGGAGGTGGTCTCCTCTGGAAGAGCGGGGACCTCAGAGACGACAGCTACTGGGACCTCCTCTGGACTGGTCTCTTCTGGAAGAGCGGGGACCTCAGAGACGACAGCCACTGGAGCCTCTGTCTCCTGCACTGGTATTTCTATACGTTTTGGTGGTTCAGGAGCCTCTGGAACCCCCTCCTCATCGGGGATCTGCTCTTCAGACTCGACGGTTGGAACATCAACAACCTTCTCCACCTCTTCCACGACAGGCACCTCCTCCACGATAGGTTCTTGGGGTACCTCAAAGGGAACTTCTTGTACAACAGGCACCTCTTCAACATCACCTTCTATAGTGAGTGGAACCTCCTTGACGACAGGTTTTTCTTCCACAAGGGGTGGCTGTGGAACTTTAACTGGAACCTCTTTTATCACAGGCACTTCTTCAACAGCCTGTTCTTCAACCTGAGTCTCGGTAGGAAGAACTGGCACTTGAGACTCCAAGGCTACCTCCTGGACAGTAACAGGCACATCGGCCACGTTCTCCTCTGTCTCAAATATAGGTTTGGCAGGCTTGGTTTCAACGGGCCCGGGGTTTACTTGTATTTCTGGTTCTGCGGGCACACCTGCAGGTTCCACTTCAACCTCCTGCACTGGAACGTCTGGCTCTACCTGAAGTTCTGGTCCCGCGGCCTCTTCTGCTGCTTCTACTGGTTCTATTGGCACTTCCGGTTCTGCTGATTCTATTGGCACTTCCGATTCTGCTGGCTCTTCAGGGACAAGCTCCACAACATTTTCAGGGATGATTTCTTCTTCAACGTCAACCTCCGGGGGATCAAACTCTGCTGGCTTAAGTTCAGGGGGTACCTCGGGGACTGCGGAAATGATCAGATTAAAATATCATGTATGTGGTTGCCAAATAATGTAGAAGCAGGTATAAGATTCGGTTGGGTACTTGGTTTCATATCTGCCACTCAATGGTGACACTGTCAAGGCAGACACGTACAGGTGTACGCCTTCGCACTGTCCTGTTAATGTCTATAAATAAATGATTTTATGAACATACATGACTATTTACGCAATGACTTACACTGCAGTGAAACACAGGAAGTGACGCCATCGCCGCTGAAGCCATCGGGGCATGCGCACTTCCTTTCTCCTTCAAACAGACCACACATAGCGTTAGCTGCACACTTCTGTCCTACCACCACGTCGACAAAGACGGGAACTCCGTCGATCTTCTTGCACTCACTCACCGTGCTGCAGTTGTTGGAAGACAACGTGGTACCAATCTACAGGACAATGTGATAGAGAAAGTGATGTATATAAGTGAGTGTGTGTCTAACCTTTAGACCCTTTCAAAGAGACGTTTCGATTTAGATGATACAGTACAAGTGATACAATACAGGTGTTACGGTATAGACTATACAGTATAGCCCATTCGTGTAAGTGACAGCATTAAAAACGTACTTCACTTGGTTAAGAGAGCAACCATTTCAAATCCATTTTGCACTCATTGATGTGCCCACGTAAAAACCTGAAGTCAAACGCTTGTCATGCTGTATGCATATCTCCTGAAGGATGCGCAAGACTTGGAACTCGCTTCCACTCATATAGATACAGCGAAATATCTCTCTCTATGGTTCGCGGAAACACATTCCACTGTACAAATGCCAAAAGATAATTCAATAAATAACGGAATTTGTTTATGTAACTGGTAGATATTCAAAATACATTCTAAGTACGGCAAAATATGAAAACGTGGCCTTGTCGAATCCATCGTAATGTCGTTCATAAATAACATGGTTAACCATAAACTGAGACAAATCGTGTTATGTAAAGACTACGTACGGGGAAGTAGTAGCCAGATTCGACACAGCCACAGTCGTCCTGCTTGACGCACTCTTCTCCGCTCAATATGTATCCTGCTGAACATTCACAACCTTCCCTTGGGTCAAGGTCACATAGTGTAGACGAAAGCGAGGCTCCACATTGTGGGCGACATCCACTCATTTCCGGGTTATAGAAGCTGTTGGCGCCACAGTCCATAGCTGCAGGAAATAATCAATTTGTGGTATAAATAAATACAAAACGTAACGTGGATAGTGTGCCATAAAAATAGTTTAAAAAGTCAAACATAAAAAGTCAGGACCGGGGTTGGTCACTCGTGAAGTTCTTAGTGATATTAGTTTGTATAATATAGGAAAGATGTATCTAAACAACATAAGAAGGGTGTTTGGATTTGTTCTCTGATCTTGTGACATGTTTATGGCAAATAGTTGAGTGACATGGTATCCATACATTGTAAGCCTTAGGTCAGCGTCTTGACATTTCGTGTCATATGACGTTAGTTTTGAGCGATGTGAATAGCCAAATCCCTCAAATAAAATAATCACCGACATTGTGCATAGAATCAAACGCCATTAGAAATAGCAATGTCTTTAGTTCCCCTTGTCATGAATGAACCCCAAGCAAAAACACTTCGATAAAGCAATGTCACAGGACTATACTCTTCTTCCCTGCATGAGTAAAATACACAGTATCACTATGCGATACAACTTACGACATATACTGGCCGATCTCCATTTGACCTTGAAACCATTCTCCTCACACTCGGAAGCGAATGCCTCGAGACTCTTACAAAGGGCACCTTGCATCTCGACCTCATTGTCCTTGTGTAGACAGGCGTCGAATGTACATGCCTCGTAGTATTCCTTGACTTCCTTGATGAGGGCGTTGACACACGCCCCAAAAGGACCACTGCTGTCTTTGATCATCCCACACTTTTCCGGGGCGTCCAACTTGTTAATGACGTGAGCGCCACAGTTGATGTCTGGTTCCACCACGCGACAGCTGCAGGAACGTCAACAACTACATACCACACAACTGCAGAAACGACATCAACTTCACGTGGTCAAACAGCAGGTGCGTATACATCACTATACTGCAGGTACGCTATCAACTACAATTACGTCATTGCAGGTGGGTCATCGGATACACGTCATAACACTGTATGAACTACATGTTATCAACTGCCGCCACTTCAGTACATACAACACAGATCAAGTAGACCTTACTGCGGCATCGTCTTACACTTTAATAGACCTTACTGCACCATATCGTCATCAACGATACTTTGCAACACGACAGGAACGTGCCTTGCTGTAGTACAATTACAGTGCTATCATACAGGCAGAGCAAGAGTTAAAATTGCTATACCACAAGGTGGATGTTTTTTTTTTCTTCTTCACTCGAGTTCGACTACACTGCAGGAATGTTATCAATGTCATACTTCTGTACTGAACTTCAAGTAAATGGTATCTATGTATATCATCCTTATTCACTTCCCAGATTTCCAAAACACTGACTTACTTGTCCGTGTTGTCTGGCTTGTCGGAGTTGTCGAACACCAGGTAGCTGTTGCCGATCTGGGAGAACTTGGTGTCGAGCATGCTGACGTCAGTACCATTGCTCAACCGGAAGTCGTCCTCGATTCCGTTACAGTCTCCACAGAGACCGGTCATGCTCGTTGCGTATCTTTTTGGGACCTTGACCTTTACAAGGTGAAGGCCGTCAAAAGCGACCTCTATCCCACACATCGTGGTAATTTGAACGAACTGGCCGTTTATGGTGACTGAAAGCTTGCCGTTTGCACCCATGAATGGCGGGTACTTTCGAAGGCCGTTAACCTGTGGAAATTCGATGTTACAGAAACTCTTATATCCAGATTTGTGATGATGAAGCTCATTGGAAAGGTTTCTATGTGTCTTGTGTGACCATAATATTGGTTTTAGCTCGAAAGATGTTTTCGATAACATCGCAGACAAGGGTCAAGGGATCAATGAGTCACCAATTTCAAACCAAATCAAAATGTAGTGATTCACTTACATAAACCTTCCTCCTGAGAGCCAGTCTGATGGTAAGGCCGTAGATGCTGAAGTCGATCAGTCTCGCCCAGGAAACCATTGTTTTACCATCTCTGACCTCGTTCTTAATTTCGACGTTGAAAGCGCAAGGGTCAGTCTGGTCAGTCAACTTGGACAGCGTGTACATGCACTCTCCCATGAAGTTTATCATCTGACCGTCGAATGTTCGGAAGTGGGGGTCCCCATTCACCTTACACCGACAGAAGTCTGTGGCAGACAGTTGATATTAGACAGTTTAACGACATTATGACACTGAGGTTTATATCGGACAGCGAACGTTAACTCTAAATTCTCAATGTATCCTCGTGGGAATCGAACTCGGATCTTCCAGGCCCATGTCCTGCAAAAAGAGGTATAACTGATAGAGTTCTTGTAGTTTCTTTTGGACACTGTGTTCCCACTTTATCACGACAGTTGCAGAATGGCCACAGTGCTTCCTGTCTAGGTGCATAATTGAATAATCGATGTTGTGGCCTCTAACCTGACGATTTGTCAACCATATATTTCTGGTGCCATGAAGCACATGGTATTCATTGCTGAACCTTGCGAATTGGAGATACATCACAGAAAGACCAGACATGATCATTGCTTAATTCCTGGATTCGAGCCCCACGGGGCAATGGTCACTGATAATGACGTACCCCTTTGCAGATAGTTTTAGTGCTCGTGGTGAGCAGTCCCTTCATGAAGAAGGTTCAATATAACTTTATCTCATAGTTCCCCTCATATTCACACATGCATGCATCGATACAAGAAGTTCATTCATGGCTCCCTCCCGAGTGTTACTTTTGTGAAAGTGTTTTTTAACTCGCTCGATTAGCTTCCCTAGAGAAGACACACGCACACACATCAACTACACCATCCTTCCATCCACCCATCCGCTCACAGTAATTGTGTAACGTGTGAAGCTCACCTTCCTCTGCAGCGACCTCTGGCGTTTGAGGGACTTCTGGAACAAGAAGCGCAGCCGCATGGTCACGCTAACACTAGTAGAAGAATGCGTAAGCGTAAAATATTGAAAACCTTATGTCTATCATTTACCTCGTTATCCTCGACAAGGGTCATCGGGTTTTGATACAACGGTGACATTGCTTCACGTGGGTATGGGTTCCCCTTATACAGGTATTGACCGTTAACACTCGCTGGCACACTCCATGACACACCGTAAAACAATATTCACACGTGTATGTATTGGGCAGTTTGGGGAAGAGAATCAGCATGTTTACACTTTACCTTGCACAGGGACATTTCCTTTAGCTTCGACGTTGCCTCTTGGTATGTTCAGACTGCCCTCAGCTCCGATGTTGCCTGTTGGTATGTTCAGACTGCCCTCAGCTCCGATGTTGCCTGTTGGTATGTTCAGACTGCCCTCAGCTCCGATGTTGCCTGTTGGTATGTTCAGACTGCCCTCAGCTCCGATGTTGCCTGTTGGTATGTTCAGACTGCCCTCAGCTCCGATGTTGCCTGTTGGTATGTTCAGACTTCCCTCAGCTCCGATGTTGCCTGTTGGTATGTTCAGACTTCCCTCAGCTCCGATGTTGCCTGATGGAACCGTCAAACTTCCTTTACCCTCAGCACCTGGGACGATCAATCCGACACCACCGTTGGTTATCGTTGCCGTCTTAGGGGACTTGCCGTGAGACTTCTTATGAGATTTGCCACGAGACTTTCCATGAGACTTCTTACGAGATTTTCCGTGACTGTGTTTCAGGAGGCTGATGACCTTCGATGCACCCTTCACGGCCACAGCACCAACATTTTTAACCACACTGTGCGTCTTGGACAAAGCTTTGCGCACAATGGAGGCTGCTCCCTTGACCTCGCCTATTTTCGTGGACAATACTTTCTTAACTACTGATCCAGCTCCGTGAACCACCTTCTTAATACCTGTCCTGACACTGCCAGCTTTCAGGACACTGTGAGCTTTAGACTTGATCTTCTTGCCGATACCGTGGACGCCTCTCCCCGCGCTCTTCACCTTAGACACCACCTGCGGAACAGAAGAAACACAGCTACGTGTCCAGTTTGGGCGCATTGTGCAGGACACATTTGTTTACCCATATTCCAAGAGATGCCATTCCAAATACTGTAGGCTGAATGATAATACGTGGACGTTGATGGTGTACCCATGAAGGTCCGGATTTTAATTTGCCTTGAAAGGTGACTCTGCTAGTCGTAAGAGGCGACTAACGGAATCGGATGGTCAGGCTCGATGACTTGGTTGGTACGTCATCGGTTCCCAATTGCACATATCGATGCTCATGTTTTTGATCCCAGGATCGTCTGGTCCACACTCGATTAATTACAGACCGCCGTCATGTGGCGGGAATAATGCTGAGTGCGGCGTTAAACTAATCTCACTCACTCACGTTGATGGTGTAAGCATCCTAACTATTGGGTGTGAAAAATCTCAAGTGTTTACACATGTAGCAGAAATGTGCTATTAATGATCGGACGGACGGACTCTACGGCTGTACTTCATAAGCTGAAACAACAAGTAACTTTTTCTCCTGCCTGTTGACCCGTGCTAAATATATACTGTGTCAACGCTTCATATTTTCCTCTTGCCGAAGACGGTGGAGTTGAATACCTTACCCCCACCCCCACCCCACCCCACCCCCAACCGATGGTGTTCGATCTGAGGCTGTGAAAATATTATCGGTCTTGGCAGATAGGCACTATCATCTGGAGATGGGCGTGGAATTACTACAGCGTCATTTCATTCTTACCTTCCTCGCGAGTGACCCTACGTTGTGTCCAGTACTCTTGATCTTTGAGCCGACTTTCCTAACAAACGACTTGGCTCCACTGACAACACTTCGAACTCCTGACCTAATCTTGTGGAGCTTGTTGGAGCTTCTGAAGAAACTGGCGACCTTGGAATGAGCGCTCTTAGCCACGGAGCCGACCTTCCTGGCGGCGTGCTTCACACCGGCGCCGACCTTCTGAGCAGCCTTCTTTATTCCTTTGCCTATCTTCTTCAAGAGTCCCCCTGGCAACGTTTAGTTCATAATTGAGACTTAAAGCGAAACGGAGTTAACTACACGTACAGACGTACAGACATATGGTTGAATGAGGGCTTCAAAATTCACGACAGTTTCATGACCGGACCAAGCACAGTGGCAACAAGTACCAGCGCTTTATGTACTTTGGTATTCATTCATTCATATATTTCAGTGATGAGGCCTCAGGCCCACGTACATATTACATGCACATATTTACAATTGGTGCTGCATTTAAAGATATGATGATCGTAGACCGACGTTACCGGTACCGATCAAACCACGGACTAGACACTCCAGAGTCACATGGTAAAACTAGACTCTAATACTGCCATGTGGAAAGACATGACGCGTCCCCGATAATACTGAGTAACACATACTGAGAGTATCAAAAATCATAGGCCAAGGAGAATCTGGGATTCGAGCTCATTACCAGCGGATCAGGACAGGAATTAGAGAATCACTAACAATTTCTGCATCCTGCATCCTTCGACTCCGAGGTTACATCATATGACAAACAAAACATGATTCCAGAAATGGCATGATAAGTCAAGCCTCGCTCTGGGATTATGCAAATTTTTGAATGAGCAGTCAATGTTCAGCATTTCGAAAGAAGGTTGACAAAGTTGTGAACATGCACTTTTTAGTATTGTTGTGTGTAATATACCTGTGTCTAGACTTAATGATGGATGTATTTAAGTATGGAAACAGGTAACTGTATGACTTACATCTCTTCCGTCGATGCAGCTGTTCTAACGGTTTCCTGTCTGTAAGGATGAACAATTAAATCAACATGTCAAAAACACAACTATGTTTGGGCGGCCAGTTAAGAAACAGCAAATTTCAGCAAAATCGAACCATGGTATCGAAATTTGATTATTCGAACGTACGGTTGTCACAAAGTATAGGCGTGGTTCCTGCATGTCTTTATCAAGTTATAATTTTGAGGTGTTCGAACATCGGTTAGGTTGAAGTGTTTCCGAAGGTGCATTCAACTTGGATACAAGGATGTTGGATTGTAATTCGTCCAACGTGAACAGTATTGGGTGTTCATCACTCTGTTTTCTCTGGACATGTGGATGTGAACTACAGTGACTTCATTGTATTAAGTGCCATTATAATCGTCAGCCTTTGTGAGTGTCCACATGTAAACAAGTGTGTAACTGATGGTATTCAAACTTTGTACTGTGGGAAGGTTTGGATGTCTCACCTTCAAGGTTTGCCTGGTCGTAGACAGCTGCAAATATAGAAAGGATATACTTTACTTGACCGATTAGTCGCATGGTTTGTTACATATCAAAGCACTAGAAGACCATCATTTGGTGTGTTCACTTGAAACTCTAGCTACTCGCCTGTGTCCAGCCAACAACTGTTCGCTGACAGGTGAGCGTCACCATCACTGTATGCAGTACTGTAATCACAGAATTTATAGCGAAGTACGTCTGACTTTGTACTGCCATGCATGTTTGTACCCTCATTGTTATCCCCATGTAGATATTTGTATTGGATCGTGTTAACTGTAGGATACAATTCTAATATACATGACATTTCTTTGGTGTTCGTTGGTTATACACCTGGGCCCTATTCCATAAAGCGATGATAGCGCTATCATGATCGCAGCGCCCATATTTTAACATAGACGTTCGGCAGCCGTGGCGCTGCGGTTGCTTTGTGAAACGGGTTTTGTGAAAGAGGTATGGCTCTCGTATCTCCTATCCTGTAACACGAACTTACGACTACCGTAGCGCTGCGATGACTTTGCGAAGCGAAGCACTGGTTGTTATCTCCCTGTCTCCGGGTAAAGGCTTCATACCAAATATCAGCTGGGACGGTTATTTTGCTGCACCTTTAAGAGCGCAGTTATCAATATCACTGAGAGTGATCTGTTCTTAACATGGTTACCTTTGACATTCATTTGTCATCTAGGGTACGCTGAACATTTTGACGAAAATATGAATTAATGTTGTTAATGGCTGCAATCAGAGGGCTGATCTACTCACCTCTCTTTGTCCGCACGGCTTCAGATGGATTGAGGCCTACGTCGTTCACTGTAACAGGAAGGGATGAGGACGATGTCAGTACATTGGACGTTTAGTAGCATCAGCTATTGACACTGCTGTCATTTGTTTGATCTCTATATTTTCTAAACATCAGCTGTGATCATACGGACGATCAGGTCAACATACATCTACCATCTGTTCAAGACCGTACGGTGTATACTGACACACCAACGTATAGTCAACAGACGCGCACGCGCGCGCGCACACACACACACTCATTTTACTGCTCGCTCATATACATACACAAGAGCGCGAGACACGCGCAAGCCTACGCCCACATCAGCCCATATACATTATTGTTATAGCTTGCACACCCCTCATCCCTCACACACACACACACACACACGGTGAGAGAGAGAGAGAGAGAGAGAGAGAGAGAGAGAGAGAGGAGAGAGAGGAGAGAGAGGAGTGAGAGAGAAACTAGCTAAGGGATGGGACAATACAAGCTACCTTTGAGAACAGCTCGGAGACGTACATCCACGTCAGCTCTTCTCTTGTTCCGTCCTACGGCTGGAAGATAATCGGAAATTAACAATTTTATGAACTGCACCTTGCCTACGGCCAGCTCAGATTTTTATGGGGAAATTCTAACACATAGAGATGTTTTATAAACTTGTCTTGATATACTTTTGTTTCTATGGTATCAACATGATATATAATCACACTGGATGTTAATACAGATTACCCACATTCAACACAGTACGTCATCCTTATATTAAGTAGGCACTATGATAAAAATGATCACGCATAGGATTACGGGGAGATAACTCCACCTTCTGAGTTTTAAAACGTTCTCTTCGGACATATCTCTGTTTCCTTTCTTCTGGTGTACCACTATTATTCTTTGCTTTGGGATTTACAATTTTCAGACTTATTCATCTGAAAGAAATATGTTTGCCCCTGAATAGCATTCCTCACTAATGCAACAAAAGCTTTTCAGAAGTACATTTCGATATCGACCAACTTGATTTCATATTGTTCAACGCTATGTTGTGCCATTAACATTGAAATCAAGATAACATATATCAGTGTTAGTGCAACACTTTTCAGCATGAGAAATTCTAATATAGACTCACCAGCTCCGGCAGCAAGGCCTAGCGCCAAGGCAACAATAAGCAGCACCGCAGTCCTCATGGTGGTCGCAAACGTTGTTCCCGCAACCCATCATCTACGACCTTTATACCCCATCTATGATCTTCCATCGGGGGATTCCGCTCCAGATCGTTACGGTCCGGAAATTACGAGTCACATCTGTCGGAAACATCAGCACACAGTGTGGGATTTGCGCGCGCGCGTGTGTGTGAATGATTTTCATGAAATCGTTAACACTTGTTGGCACCTCCTGTTTGTTATGTACGTAGTCGATTGTCAGTTATTAGAATATGTCAAAAACAATCAGAAAATGTCCGGAGTTATTATTCGATGATAATTTTAATGTTCGACATGTGTTTGTCAAAGCTCGACCCGCTACATTTCAACATCCATCGGCTGGTCAATACATTTCACGTTGGTACAGACACCCGCACCGCACGACTTTCATCCTTGGTGTGCTCCACATGCTATATCCTTTGTAACTTCAAACTTACAACGACGTCGGTGTATGCCAGATTTAAACATTGAACTAATAAACAGCTTCTTTTTGTTGTTGTGAGCGAGTGAGTTTAGTTTTATGTGTCTTTTAGCATTATTCCAGCAATATCACGGCGGGGGACACAAGAAATATGCTTCACTCATTGGAGAATCGAACCCTGGTCTTTAGCGCGAAGAGCGAACTCTAGGTTACCCCATCGCCCATTTTGTTGTAAAACAGTCTTAAATGAACATGGTTGGAACAGGGTAGCAGGATTGGCTGATTGTCACCGTGCAGTGTATGTGCAGGCTGCTCACACTATCAAACGCTGCTTTAATTGCTCCGTACTCATGTGAACCTTTGTAATACCGTGCGCTCGTGCCCTACTATCAGCTAATCAGAAAGCAATAGATCGTTAATGGGTGTGGTCTTTAGGTTTATACGAAAACGCATACAAAAAAGAAATAACGTGCTATCCATTTCTTTGTGCTGGACCGGGCGTGTCTGTTTCAGATTTGAAACTGAAAACGTCAGATCCTTACTTAGAACACTGTTCTGTGAGCGTATTCTTGGGATGCTATGATCCTTTGAACAACGCTTTCAAACAAAAAAAAATATTGCAGCACACTAGCTCATATCAAAACAAGTGAACCCACTCAAAACCTTCCCGTTCAGCCTAGCCTTGTCTGTGCAACTTCTGTCATCTGACGTGCGCTTAGAGCATACATGTACTGTGATAGATTCAGTGCCTTTCGAGTGGACTGTTATTATTATGATCATGACTGTTATCTAAACTATATTCCAGCAGCATTACAGCGTGGAAACCAGAAATCCACGTTTCACACATCGTGACCATGTAGGAATCGAAACCGGACATTCGGGGTGACGAGCGAACGTCTTACCACAAGACTACCCCACCACCGATAATGCTCAAAGTAATTTATACGGACCACTATAATGGTAGCTATTTTATATCATCAACCTGTTGATGTGATTGAGTATATGGAATATATCCTGCATTTAACAAATACTAGTAAATTTAACAACATCACGGCGGGTGACACAGGAAATGGGCTTCAGACATGGTACTTATGTTGGAATAGAACCCCTGTCTTCCGTTTGACGACAGTATGCTTTAGTTTACTGAACTATCCCCAAACTGAAGATGTAGTGGCGGTCGGATTATCTCGTGTAGGCATCTGTCTTCAGTAATTACGAAAAACACTAGTTGTGACGAGAACACTTATATGGTGCACATGCACTGATATTTTCTTGGAGTGGCATTTTAGTAGTTCTAACGTTTAATATCATGTCAGTCACTCACGACAAAATTCAAAGTGTGTTGAATAGTTTGTTGCTTTTAACCAGTGATCTAAATATAGTGCCGTACCATGTTTTCGTGGCATTTCTGTTCCATATAATTTCTAGCCTATATAGTGAGATAACAGCGCCACACCGTCTCGAGTGCAGAAGCTTCCGCCGCAACCGGGAGACAAAGGGTTTGAAATATCCAGCTTTCACGGAAGTTGTGGACTAAATTTCTGTCAAAGTACCAAAATTCTACCCTAGATCGAACATAGTGCACTTTCAGAACCTTAATAAATGTGATCATGTTTTTTTTAAAATAAAGCTCGCAACTTGCCCAGCGGCCCACCGTCTGCTCTTGTGAAAAGCGAAACATAGACATCACTTGACGTGGAATGTTGAACACCGAACTGGTCATGTGTAAAATGCTCTTTTTCGTGTTGCAGAACTCGTATCCGGGTTAATTGTGACCACTGGGTTTATTTAAAATAATGCTGTGATGTCACTGTACTGCGCAGACATGACGTGTTTCATTGTACCTGCCACGGCGTGTCATGTAGACAAGAAGAATGAATGTTTATGCACATGATTGAACTTACCTGCAAATGTGTTTAGTTTTAACAGTTTTCGCAAAAAAACAAAACAAATAATAAACATTCAAATAACCAAGAAAAAATTGCCAGTTTGCTTGACGTTTTAACAAAATTACACGTTGTATGTGTTGATTTCTATGTGAAAGAGTTAGCTGCCCTTCCGTACTTGTAAGGGCGTGACCCCGGGTTATAACGAGTAACCCGAAAACATGGTACATCATTTCTTCCGCTCCTGCTAGCGGACAGACACGACATGTTCTCTACACTGGAAACAAGCAGACGACAGAACATCCAGACAATAAATTTATGAAAGGTGAGATGATCTTTAATAACAGAATTACACTTTTAATGGTCTACTGATACGCAATTCTGTACACGATCCTATTTTGCGTTATTAACCCGAAAACGTTACGCCATGGTAAGCTGGCGTTTCCTATTCTCAGGTACTTATAGGCTAAAAATAATGCAGACAGTTCTTTTAGTATGCTTGTTGATTTTAAATGAAGAGACTCGATCTCCGTCTAACATGTGCATCTATCAACTGCTTGATCAATCAGGTGGACTACCACTCTTGAGCTTGGGAAAAAAGGCTGATCGAGGTGTCTGATTTGTCGAGGCGCCTCCCATGCATTTTTGCGGCATAACGAGAAAGTAACGTTAATGATTAGGTGCATATATTGAAATGGAGAAAGACATATTTCTATGTTAGGTTAACAGGAATCCTATGGAAAATTTTTTAAGGCGGAAAAAAGTTCCAAGTTTGTCCAAGTTGGTAAAAACTCACGAATATTCGTTACATTGCTAAATCACTCACAGACTTGGGCCGCTTCCCAGTTACGGGTCAGCAATGCAAACAATCACTATAGAAGTAGCACGCATCGGCGATCTCGGCACAAAACGTGTTTACCGCGAGAATAGGAGATCGAAAATGATATCACCAATACGTTGTGTTTTTAACACTGCAACATAATTATATGATTTTACGATTGACCTTTCGCCATCACCTCCGTGACCCTGGACCGAGTGTGGGGTACGGCTCAATACGCGACCAGGCAAACATGTTTAGAAAAGGACACAACTGTGCGAAAACAACAATAAAGATTTTATGGCGTTTCATGTGTAAAAGTCATCGGCATTTCCAAACAGTGGGCCTATCGAATCATTGTTTAAGAAGTTCTTCAGGTTCTGTTTGTTTTATGATACATGCATCAGTCTTTGCGTCACAAGAGCGGTTAATCTGGTTGCAGCGTTTGTTATGGTTAACCAATGTATAAGTGCATAATCGAACACTGCGCATGGTGACAGGTTGTGAACGGTTTGTGCAATGTATTTAAGTGACAGTCACAGTTTGTTTTCAGCGGTGTAGACAGTGTGCTTAGATACGAGAGCGTATTTTACCAGATACCTAGGTACGTGTTACCCGCTTCTGACATGTCGAAATTAGGCAAAACCGTATTGTGAACGACATGCAAAGGGAGGTAAGCACGAAATGTAGGTCAGGCAAGACGAAGGCTATTTTAAGAAAGCTGGGCATGCAGTTCTGGGGTCAAGAAAATGAACAGCTTTGCGAGGCTTGTTATCTCATACATCAATATGGCATAAATAAAATTACTGTAAGGAAGATATTTGTGATGCGCTTTGTTTTAAATATCTTTAACAACACTTTGCGAGTATAGGTGGTTCGGTAGTGTAGTGGTTATCACGCTCGCCTCACACGCGAGAGGTCCTGGGTTCGACCCCCAGCCGAACCAGTGACTATTTTTCAAAAAAAAATTATTCTACTCGTTTTAGTTTTTAACTCGAGACTGATTTATGTTATGTGCTCATGTTCATTTTCCATTTTATCAATTGGATCGAAAATATGGTTAATTCTTGCAGTGATCTTCAAAATCCGGTAGCTGAACAATCTTCATGAACAATCTGATAATCATAAAACCCTTAATTTTACTTCTGTTTGCAGTTACGATTATCAGAGTAAGTATATCGGCAATTGACAAAAAGGTCAATTGTGCTATGATATTTTATCTCAAGTTTGTATCTCGATCAAATGGTTTGGACTAAGTTCACCTTTTAAAAAGTGAGTAAATATACTTAGAAATAAAATTTATTTTCACGTTGGTCGGATATGAGTACATTTTCTGGGTACGGCACAGCAGAAAGCGATGAATATTCTTTTCACGTTTGTCCTCCATTTGTATCTTTCTCCTGGTCAGTCAGTACCATTCACTCGCTCGTCGGTCTCGGCAAGGATGAGCAAGATCATAGATGCGCATCAGTGTGGAATTTCGTTCAACAGAGAGCTGATGTGTCGTGACATAACTAAAATGCTCACTTCAGTTGTGTGACATCCACCCTGACACACCTGCTGTCTCAACTTTTCGTAGACTCTATACCCGACATCCACCCTGACCCACCTGCTACCCCAACTGTTTCATTAACACTATACCGACAACCACCCTGGCCCACCTGCTTCATCAATACTGTGCCCGGCATCCACCCTGACCCACCTGCGGCCCCATCTGTGTCATCAACATTGTACACGACATCCACCCTTATCCACCTGCTGCAACAACTGTTTCATCAACACTGTACCCGACATCCACCATGACGCTGTTGGTGTAGTCGATACAGTTAATTCCAGTGTACTGATCACGGATACAATCAACTAAATAGCCGCCAACGATTGAGAGGGTCACGTGGACACTTGTGTCAGTACGAACTGTGAAGGACACTAACATATAGAGTTACACATACGTTTCATCCTATAATCACCAAAGTGTGTACGGTGGTTAATATATGCATGAAATGACTGGTTGGTTGGTAGATTAACACCGTACTCACCAACATTACATCTCTATATGGCGGCGGTCTGTAAGTGATCGAGTCTCGCCCCGATAATCAAGTGATCATGCGCATTGATTTATGCAATGTATTATACGATGACATGTATCAATCAGGTCAGCGAACACTATCACCATGAAACGCTAGTCGCAAACATGGGTTAATGAAGATCAATTCTAACCTGCTATTCTCATGTATACAGAACATGAATAGATGACACCACGCTTGCAAGTAAGAACTTCCGTTTCCTGTATATGCGGTTATTAATGTTGAGTGGTGGTAAACGTTTACAGTTAGTAGAACAGCTACTCTGTAAAGATTGAGTTGCAAATTACAAGCCAGTAAATATGCATATGAAAATAAACGTGAATAAATGGCATCACGACTTTATGAATTGCTTTAAATAACACATATTCACGTTTACTCTATATTAGTGGATTAATGTGGAGTGGTGTTCAATAATTGAACAGTAAATCTGTGTTTGCATTGTAAACATTGAGTTGCCAGCCAACGCGTGTTAGCAAAATGTAACTAAAGTCACCAATCGTTGGTTCTGTGTGATCAGTAGCCTTGGCTCCAGATTGCCTCGTTGTTTGTCGTCGTATTGCCTGTATCTGTTAACTCAACTCCCACTTTCTAATGCTTATCATCCTCATATATTTATACAGGTGTATAAAATCGTAGGTGATCTTTCTCAAAATAGCTTCTCAAGCGTGTATGTGCTACTTTTGCTTATCTCAATGTGTTTGATAAATGCGTCGTGGTTGAAGTTCACATTTTGTTTAACTAGCATATCAAGGGTTATCTTTAGATCTCTTATCTGAAAAGGAACTTTAGCATTCTTGCTTGCACATATTAAGTACGTTTTTCGGGGTTTTTTTTCTCATACTTTTGATCAAAATGCTCATCGTCCGTTAGTCACGAAAGCACCAAAAATATCTGTGGTGCATCTGATCATACGTAGGTACTGGAGAAGATACGACTAACCCCAGAATTCTATATGGTCTGCATCACTGTGTTGACAAGGGCGATGTTTCATGTGGGCTCAGTGTCAGTGATGAAGATACAGGCATGTGCCTTCATCTTGGTAACAACTATATATGAAGGTAGGTGCTGCTTCTGTCACACTACCGTTACACTCTGTTTGACGTCACTTCACCTACTATTCATTCAAATACACTGCATACGAGGGGATGTCAATAAGTTTTGAGCCTTGCATAGAAAAACACAAAATACTGGCATGAACCACATTTAGTTTTCAACATAGTCCCTTTGTGAGTCAAGACACTTGTTCCATCTTGTCTGCCAGGCGCTGATGCCATCTCTGTAGGAATCGCCATTCTGGTCCTCAAACCAAGCCTCAGTAGCAGCAATAAGCTCATTATCATCCTGAAATCTACGACCACGAAAGTGTTTTCTTGAGATTTTGGAACAGATGGTAATCGCTTGGTGCCAGATCTGGAGAGTAGCGGGGATGCGGCAAGATTTCGTACCCGCATTCCTGGACAACAGCGGCTGCAACGCGAGAGGTGTGTACTAGAGCATTGTCTTGATGTAGAAGAATACCACGTCTGCTCTTGCCCCGGTGCTTCTCCTTGATTGACTGTCGCACTTGCCTCAACAAGTTAGCGTAATATTCCCCATCCATTGCTCTTCCTTTTGGTAAGTAATATATGTGGATGACGCCTTTGCTATCCAAGAAGACAGTCGCCATTACCTTGTGCACTGATCTGGAGCCTTTGAACTTTTTGGTCCAGGGAGAAGTCACATGTTTCCATTCCATGGATTCTTGTTTGCTCTCAGGATCATAGTGGTTGATCAAGGTTTCATCACAGGTTACTAGCCTAAAGTGAAAATCTTCTGGATTCTTGTTGTATCGGGGTAAGCATGGAGTTGCTTATGGTGACCCGTGTTTGCTTCATTTCATCTGTAAGCATTCTTGGCACCCATCTTGCGCACACCTTAGACATGACGAGATGTTCATGAAGAATTGTCTCGATGGATCCGTGTGAAATGCCTGTGGTCTCCTCTAACTCGTGGAGCGTGATTCGACGTTTTTCCAGCACAAGTCTATGCACTCTGTCGATGTTTTCCTGACCAGTGCTTGTTGTTGGGCGACCTGGGCGGGGGTCATCTTCAAGACTCTCTCTACCATCATTTGATGGTTGCAGATGAAGGGGAAGACTTCCCATAAACTGCTGAAAGCCTTTCTTCAATGTTCTTCGCCGAGTTTCCTTCAAGAACTAAATTACTGCTCTATGCTCAATTTTCACTGCCGTGAGTGGGGCCTCTTTCTGTCGATGTGAGCTGTTCAATAACTTCTGAGAGTAGGATACCAAAACTTATATATCACATCAGCTACACCCCAAGGTTCATTGTCGTACCACAGGCTATGACACCTGGGTATGAAAAATGCTCAAGGCTCAAAACGTATTGACATCCCCTCGTACTTGTGCTTCCACCGTAATCCCAGCACAGTTACATACTTCATATTTCCGTCACCCTACATTTAGAGGATTCAGACAACAGTTATCCCAATACATTTACTTACTAATGAATCCTTGTTCCATCAGTTGACACTGGAAGAAACCTGGCTTTGAGGAAACCAGCTAATGCCAGCTCAACCTACAAAGGTTCGTTTCAAATATGGGCCTCAAATGTTGTGGACGGGTCACCTTCAGGAAATTTTTTCGACCTCACATGTCATAGTGTGGAAAGTGGTGATCTGAATCCTTGGTGGCAGGTGGACCTACAGACCGTCTACAGGATAACAAGGGTTCAGATCATTGGTCGTTCAGATTGCTGTGGTAAGCGCCCAAATTATTTCCTGTGATGTTTAGGTTTTGTAACCTGGCTATGTCATTCCCTGTGTAGGGACGTGTGTGTTTGGATTGTTCCCTCTGTGGATGATTGTGTTATTTGATGATTGAGCTTTTGTACGTTTTGTTGTAACACTTGTGCTGATGACTGTGTTCTCTCCAAGGGATTATGTCCTTACATTTGATATTGAGACTCATTTGATGACCCTTGTGGCAATAGAAACTCACAACAAGGCGGTGCACCAAAAGGTGATGGTTTTAACTTTCCATGAGCGATCTGTCCTTTCATGTAGAGCAACAACTCCAGCCTTTGGCATTTACATTTCATGACTTTTACCAGATTTAAAAAATTACCACATTCAAGACCTTAGTGTGTGAGAGAGAGAGTTCAGTTTTATGCCGGACGCAATAATCCATCTGCATGGCGGCGGTTTGTAAATATTCGAGTCTAGAAAAGACAGTCCAGTGATCAACAGCATGATCATCAATCTGCGCAACTGGGATCCAATGGCATGTGTCAACCAAGTCAGAGAGCCTGTCCGTCCGACCCCGTTAGTCGCCTCTTACGACAAGCATGGGTTACTGAACAGTCTAACCCAGACCTTCACGGGTCTCAAGGCCTCAGTATAGCTTCCAAAACCTTTCATGGTAGACGTGTAGAGGGCATTTCCAATTTATTCGTCAGTGACAAATAAATGTGTTGTGTCTGTTGCGTGGTTTGTTGAGTCTCTCAGTACCGGCGTGTGCCAATCTCTGTGTTCTTACAAGTGTCCTTGGATTGATGTGTGCTGTGATGACTGTGTCTCCATGGTGATGTGTGTAAAACAGTGTTTTGTGGTTGCATCCCTCCTTTCGCGTTGTTTTAGTCTGTTCACGCTAGAGGTGTGTCTTTGCCCCCAAACACTCCCATATCAAACACGACCTGTACAGGATGAAAGTGCGATTTCCGGGACTACTTAAATACCAGCCTCAAATAATCGACTGGGGAACAGACAAGCTATATTAGGACCGCCTTGTCACGATATATAGCTTGAAATAGAGCGTATAAGATCTGATATCTCCTTAATGTACAATAACCACGTGCCTGATAATTCCAGCTAAAAGACTGTACAACTTCTCCATCGAGATGTACTTGGAGGAGCCTTCTCTCAGTGTGAGCGTCCAGCCCAGGTTGTGTCACTACAACAAGGGCGTCTTCAGACCAACAACTCAAGACATCAAGTGTGACTCTGTGGTTGCAGGGAGGTTTGTGAGGCTGTCAAGGAAGGTGACTCAACATCCTGAACCGCCCCTTGCATTGTGCGAGGTGTCAGTGTTCGGACCAGACACGTATGGTAAGTGGGATCCGCTTAGGACACAATATATAGCTGTGTCTGCGTGTGATATTGTGTATATGTCTTGGAACATTCGAACGTACTACAGTATCTGTATTCCTGTTTTGGAATAATCATTGAGTAATGCACAGAAATGCTGGCATGTAAATTTGAAATGCAGAAAAGTCCTTCCAGAAAATATATAGAGAGAATGCTTCTTCTAAAATTATTTTCATTCTCTGAGTTGTTTTGCGAAGGGAATGTATCTCTTTATAATTATTCGATCTAAGATTGAAAATTAACTATTGCCAAAGTAGTGACAGGAAATAAAAGCGATATTCCTCGAACAGATTCCATAATATTGTCATATTGCGACAACATTTGATCGGAGCACTCCTTGGTTTCTGCCCCACCCGACGCTCTCTTGGTTGTTAGGTTGCAAAGAAGTAGAAGACGCTGCTACGTATTCACGGGCGATGACGATACAGCAACGTAGTGTATACAAACCGTAAAGTACTCAGTGCCTAACAAGATATTTGTAACTGTTTTATCAACAGTTACTGACGTCAATGAGGCATCATCATATTTTGAAATCTGTTGATCCTAGTGAGTCCACCAGACGGACCTATGTATTCACGGGTGCTGAATATGTAAGGAGCTGTTGTGCACAAGCCATAAAGTACTCATAGTGCTTATTGTCTAACAAGATGTTTGTAACTTTTTTTACCAACAGCTGCTGACTTCCGTGTGACAAATCTGTCACTGACTGACACCATCGTGTTGACGTTGCCCCTCGGGATCCTGCATTGTGGCGTCATCTGTACAACCAACCCTCTCTGCATGGCAGTCAAGGTGGTCAACGTTGGGACACCCGTATGTCAGCTTGTCTACAAGAGTGTTCACCGTTCCAGGGGGACTACACTAACACTTTTGAATTTCTTTGTCCCAACGTCAGCCGGAAACCCAGATGTGTAACTGCCTTACTTCATATTTGGCCTTGACAGTATGTGGCAGTGTTATTCATTGTGTAACAATGTTCCAAGTGCAATACACTGTCCCTGTTGTGATCTACTGGTATATCTAGACTCAGTTTTGGAATGCACTACACGGTTCATTGACCCCCCAGTGGCGACAAAAACTTCATGTGAAGATCTGTTTGCTATTCTCTGGTTTGTAAGGGGCTAAGTCTTGATAAATAAAGAATACGAGAAAACCAACATTCTCACCTTGGATACCAAGCCTGCTTAATAAATACTGATCATTACTCCAGTCAGGTGAAAGTAACAATATCTGTCTTTATTGCTGCAATCAGCGCTCGGGTGTGTACTGCCTTACGATGTATGCTGCCACATTTATAGCATCTGAGTAAACTTTAGATAACAATTGTTGATGACATCCCATCTCTTCAACGGTTGCTGGTCTCGCACCTAGTTCTTTGACGAAGTAAATATCAGTTAACGTAAGTTTCAACTTTGGAACTGACATGCTACAATATGGCTGTCTGTTTCAACTTGGGAATTGGCATGCAATATTATGGCTGTATATAGTGGGAAAGGTATCCCCTAGGTAGCTGTTTGACCCCCCTGAGGACATGACTGTGATTCTTTGTTCACATATATTTATATATACATGAATAATCATTGTATTTATTACTAGCACCAATTACATTCCCACAGTTCGGCATTTCCAGCGCGTAACAGAGAGAATGTTACTCGCTTGTAAGCGGAGTACACGGATTGGCTCAGCTAGTCCAAAAACGACATTTATGTGTGAGGTAAGATACATGTACATGCTCCATGATACACGACAGAGCCATAATCAAGTCGTGACCGGGTCAGTGACCTGTACAAGTGAAGGAGGATCTCTGTAGCTGTCTCTCAATACTTCTCGTATTTTGTACCACGACAAAGACAATTATAATCATTTGCGAAAAGGCAACCATCGACTAAATCATTTAAGAGCTTTGAAAATTATTATTTAGATACTAAGAAAAGTAACTGACAACATACTGCCATATCGAACACCCTCATTGTGATTGTAATGCTCAAATCAGGTTGGACCACTCGGACTTTACCTGCTAAAAACTGTGACCTAAACTGAGGTAAACGACCTCTCGAACAAACATTATGTAAATCCTTTAAAATGCCATGCTTCCAAGTAGTAGCTTAGGCTTTCTCAAGATCAAGGACAAATCTACTGCATGTTGTTTAGGTATTATTGCATCTTTAAGAAAGAATTTCAGTCTCGCTGAATTATCAGTAGCACGTCCATGTTTTCGGAAAACACAAAAAATATCTACACTGTTTATTGGTTTCCAAACACCAAACTAACTATCATTTTCCCTTCGTTTCATGACGCTACAAACGAAACTGGTCAACGATAAAGGGCGGTAATATGAGGGATCCGACTGATCGGCGCCAGGATTTGGTATATGGATTACAAGATATCACTTCTACAAAGATGATCATGAACAGACCTTTCAAATTCGTTGTAGACATTTGAACCAGCAAGAGGCAGATCCAGTGTAGAATACGTTCCAATCGCAGAGTGAAAATATCCCCTTGAGTCAAAAGACACGCATTATTGTCAGAAATGAAATCTTCAATAACCTTGCCCTTATTATTTGCACTTTTTCTTCCCCAAAGAGGACCATACCATTTCCAGTCACCCACAGTGATGTAGGGCTTTGGTAGCTGATCATACATCAGCAAGACCCAATTTAGACTTTGTCTTGGATCTTTTAGAAAATCTCCTGTTGACAGTTTCCATGTCTACGTAAATGAGCCACCTCTTACACAACATTATCATTAGAATATTACTTCAGTTAGACTCACTAGCGTAATTATAGCCAGTTACGTCAGGCAACTGTCCTGAACTAATTTTAGCAAACTATTCCAATTTGTTTAGAGATATTGTGTACGCATGAATCGATGTGTGTACGCATGAATCCCGTGTTCTTTCATCTACCCCTTGGTAATGGGTTAAGCCACAAGTAGGCCAAACATTAATTGACGTTAAAAAATCAGATTCTTACATTACGAAAAGGACTGCTCGAAGACTTAATCAATCAAAATGTATATACAATCAAAACAAAAATTATTAGCAGATGGATCCAAGGATGGTAGCGCAGTGGCCTGTGGTTCTCTCATTGGACTCAGAGTGAGTGAGTGAATTTTTATTTTACCCCGCACTCTGCAATATTCCAGCTATATGGCGGCGATCTGTAAATAAGCTAATCTGGACTAGACAGTCCAATGATCAACAGCTTGAACATCGGTCTGCGCAGTTGGTAACCGATGACATATGTCAAGTCAGCGAGCCTGACCATCCGATTCCATCAGTCGGCTCTTACGACAAGCATAGTCGCTTTTTATTGCAAGGATGGGTTGGTGAAGGCATATTTTACCCTGGACCTTCACGGGTCCCATGGCAGCTCCATTTTTACATCAGACTGCCACGCTATATTTACGGCTCATAAATAGATCATAAAAGACCCAAAATATACACAATGTAACTTTTTTCTGACTTTCTTTGTGCCTTTTAGATGTTAAAACATATCTTGTAAAGATGCACATTTAACGGATATTATTGAATTATATGATCTTGCTACTGGTCTGCTGGTTCCCATGTAGACATTTCTGGTAACACAATGTAAGTCAACATAACAATCGTATCGCCCTTGTATTTATTCGTGTTAAAGACACCCGTTTTAACACTATTCCAGAAATATCACGGCCAGGCACGTTGTACTTATGTGGGGAATCGTACCCGCGTTTTCGTGAACAGCGACGCTTTAACAAGCAGGCAACCCCGCCGCCCCCAGAGACCTATGGGTGTCCACCTCGTTAATGTCTTAAGATTTGAACCACAATGGTAAACCTTTTAGACTTGCCTAGGTTGAGCAGTGGTTCGATGTTAAGCTTACACGAATGCACATGACTATCCAAAGCGGCACGAACTACAGCTCTAATGATGCATTTCAGATGCGCATCCACCATGACTCACCTGCTGCCCCACCTTAAATAATCACTGTACCCGGCATCCGCCCTGAACTACCTCCTACCCCAATGTTTCTCTTTAACACTGTACCCGACATCCGCCTTGACTCACCCACTGTCCTAACTATTTATGAACAGCTGGTGGTACCGGTCCCTCTCATATCAGTCGTTAATGTTGGTGCAGACAATGCAGGCTGAGGTATTTTCAGTGTATGGATGACGGACTGAGGGTTACGTGGAGTTCTGTCAGAGTAGAGCTGAGAAGGACACTAACATGTAACATTGCACAATATGTTTCATCCAGTAACCATCAAAATGTGTGCATGTTACAGCATTAAATAAGCATATGAAAATAAACGTGAATAAATGGCATCACGACTTTATGAATTACTTTAAATAACACCTATTCACGCTTACACCATATTAGTGGATTAATGTGGAGTGGTGTTCAATAATTGAACAGTAAATCTGTGTTTGTATTGTAAACATTGAGTTGCCAGCCAACGTGCATTAGCAAAATATAACTAAAGTCACCAATCGTTGGTTCTGTGTGATCTTTAGCCTTCGTTTCCGATTGGATCGTTGTTTGTCGGTTATTGACTGTTTCTTTTGGCCCAAGCCTCTCTTTCTAATGCTTATCATCCTCATATATTTATTCATCTATACAATAATCTTGGGTTTTCCGTCACGAAATAACTTCACAAACGTTTATGCACTTACTTGGCTTACCTCGATGTTTTAAAAGTGCGTCATGGTTACAGTTCATGGGAAAACTTTATGAATTAATAACATGAAAGCCTAAGTCAGTCTTTATAAAGATCCCCTGTCTGATAAAGACCTTTAGCTTTCTTTTAACGCGTGTTAAATGTGTTTATATTCGTCTTTTGTGTTTCTCATACTTTTGTTTAATCGTCTACCGTTCATTAACCACGAAAGCGCCCAAACATCCATGATGTATCAGGTCTTCAGTAGATACCGGAGAAGAAGTCACTATTCCCAGACCCCTATGTGGTCTGCATCGCTGTGTTTACAAGGAGGACGTTTCATATGCTCCCGATTTCAGTGATGAAGATAGAGGCATTAACCATCATCTTGGCAACAACCATCTATGAAGGTTGGTATTGCTGCTTTCACACTACCGTCACACTGTGACGTCACATCAGCTACTATTCATTCAAATACTTCTGATTCCATAGCGCGAGAGTGTGTTTTGTTATTTGGCATGGCATCCACTGTGTAACATACTTACCAGTCCCACAATGTTGTGGGCTGTTTTGACCCAGGGATTTCAGAACTGATATATATTCCCAGTTAAGGGAACGAATACGTGATATGTTTGATGGATAACATCTTCTTTTCATTCTTTCTGTGCCTAAAGATTCAGAGAGACTAAGTGATCTGTACCAGCAGGTGTGACAAAAGCGGTGTTTCAGCTTTTCAGTCGATTTCCTTTCTCTGACCACCTGGTATCAGATAATCACTGGATTGTCTGGTAGGGACGATTTGCTTACTATCAGCATCATACAGCTGTAACACTGACGCAGATATAGCCACAATTGTACAATCGACTCTGCTTTTTGTAGCGAAATCTTATGAATGCGGAAAGGCTTTTGTCATTCTATTTATAGATACAAATGTGCGTGGTTAATTTTAGTTGACATGATTACATGCATTCCTGCATTATACATTATCTTTGATAAATTCATACATGAACCATGAACTGTTTCAAAGACCTGCACAATTTGCAAAAACACAGAAGAAACTGCTGTCCCGAAAAGTATTCAGTGGGTCCTTCAGGTCCCCAGGTGTGTTCCAAAAGGAAATGAAACAAATCGCTTAAACCACAGTCACGTTTATGTACAAGAACTGCATATGCTTGATAGGTGTATCTTCTGTATAGGGACGTCCTAACTGATGTGAAACGTTCAAAATATATATAATATACTCGTTGAAAAAATTAAGGGAACGCGTGTTCCTTAGGGCAAATTAAAATTTCTGTTTACTAACTTCAGCGCCGTGTATTATCGTTTTCGTGAAGAACGGTTCACTCAAACTCACCATAATGCTTTCCATGCACGTGCACTATATGATACTAAAGTTACATGCACTTAGATTTACACGTTACACGTATGTACACTGTCAAACACAACGGTTAAAAACATTGTTAACATGGCGAGACAGTACATAACTTTGGCACAGAAATGGGGGGCAATTGGCATGGCTAATGTTGGAAGCTCATTACGACAGGTTGCAACAACTTTTCACAAGTCTGTTAGCGTGATATCCAGACTTTGGAATCTCTACAGAGCGGCTGGTGACGTCAAAATGAGGCGTGGTCGGGGACGGAAAAAGAAAACCACCCCACAGGATGATCGGACCCTACGCCTTATTGCTCTGCGAGACAGGTTCAAATCCTCCTCCAAAATCAATACTGAATTCAGGCGAAGAACAAACGTCAGAATTTGTTCACGTACAGTGCGTAATTTCTTAAATCGGCTGGTCTAAAAAGCCGCCGTCCATTGGTTGGAATCAACATGACTGAGCAACACAAGCGCTTGAGGCTGCAGTGGGCACGGAACCATGGAGGAAGAACCGTACGTCAATGGAGAAACACCATGTTTAGTGATGAGAGCAGGTACACACTAGACCATAATGACGGTTGAATTCGAGTTTGGAGACGCGTTGGGGAACGTCACAGTGCCTGCACCATCAAACAGCATGATCGTTATGGAGGGGTCTCTGTTATGGTGTGGGGCTGGTTTACCTTTAACCACAAACCAGGTGTTGTGCGTGTTGATGGCAGGATAACAGGTGTACGATATCATGACGAGATCTTGTGATCCCCCTTGGGCGTACAGCAGGTCGAATGTTCGAGTTCCAGCATGACAATGCGCGCCCTCACATCGCTCATGTTTGTCGGGACAGACTGAGGGATGCAGTTGTCCGAGTGTTGCAATGGCCGGCTAAAAGTGCTGACCTTAACCCCATCGAACATCTTTGAGATGTTCTTGGCCGCAGTGTTCGGGACAGACCTGTTCAACCCAACAATTTGGATGAACTTTTCGTGGCTCTCCAGGAAGAATGGCGTAGAATTCCGATTGGTACCATCCGTACACACACTCGCAGCATGCCACGACGATGCCAAGCAGTTATCCAGAGACATTGGGGACACACCCGATATTGATTTTCATCACTTGACATAAGCCGTTTCATCTGTATGAACTTTTCTTTTACTGATTCAAAGATTAAAAGTCACAGCTATTTCATGCGTTCCCTAAATTTTTCCATAAGTATAATTCAATCCCAAATACATAGGTTGTGTTACAAAACCACACTCTGAAAGAAAGTGATGCTGTTTCGACGCTTGGAATCTAAACAGTGTGTCGCCTACCCCAATACAGATAAAGTGTGTCATACTGTTAACCTCTCGAGGCGAATCTGCAGGAACCGCTGGTATATCCACATGGAAATTACATTATTCTCATGTTTTTGGTGGATGATTCATTCAATATAATGACAATAATATGGGATTTGGGTATAACATCTCAGTCGTACTGCCAGGTCCTGTATTGATCTCATTGTAAGGCAGGATACAATAATGCAGGTAATATGCGTTGCACGTCAGTGAATGGCATGTGACAATGGTATAGCGGTATGTTTGAAATACATTTAAAAACTCTGTTGAGTTGGGTTGTTTGGTGATGGTCTAGACAAACTCAACCAAATGCTAAACACAAACATAATTGATATTACCTTAGATTTTATGGGTTTTTTTCACTTGCATTGCTTACTAAACTAGGGCTTTGATGATATACCTATATGAAATACTGCCAAAAAGTGTTGGATTTTGTAATTCTCTCATACTCAAATCATTGAACTCGATATTTGCTATTCATTGATTGATTCGATTGGTATTGTATGATTCTTCTTAGGTCAGCCCAGCAGAAAAGCCACTAACCTCTGCTGAAATGAAGTCAGCCAGGGGTTTATTTAGGTGAACAAAAAGACCGACTTTGCCCCATAACCCCCCTGTAACAATGACTGAAGTATTTGCGACGTGATTGTAAGTTTTAACATAATTCGGACAGAAGTACTGTTACAGTTAGGAATTTGTCGTGACAAAAGGTGTAAGAAATCCCTGTGAACCAGCAACACAGAACTAACACTCCACACTTACACGCTTCAGACCAAGGTAAGCACAGCACAGCTACACACCACAGGCCACCGTAATCTCAACACAAGTCACACACTAGAGGCCACCATAAACCCAACACAAGTTACACACTACAGGCCACTGTAATCCCAACACATGTACACACTACAGGCCTACGTAATCCCAACACAAGTTACACACTTGCACGGTCATCCCAACACACACTACAACTCACCGTCACCCCAAGTCACTTGTTCACTACAGAACTCTTGTTTCAGCAGCTGACACTGGACGAAACTTGGCTTTGAGGAAACCCGCCAAAGCCAGTTCCACTTATACCGCTTCCCATCAAATATGGGCGTCAAATGTTGTGGACGGGTCAACTTCAGGAAATTTTAACGACCTCACATGTCACAGCGTGGAAAATGGTGATCGGAATCCTTGGTGGCAGGTGGACCTACAGGCCGTCTACAGGATTACAAGGGTTCAGATCGTTGGTCGTACTGATTGCTGTGGTAGGTGCCCAGTTATTTCCTGTGATGTTTGCGTTTTCAGCCCTATATTGTATAATACTGTGTATGGAATATAAAAACAACAACTGATGATTAGACAATTGTATATATTAAAAAACATTTTAACTGAACGAGGCCACATTGTTAAAGTTGCATGAAATGAAGCATCAAATAAGCATCGAATTCATGTTGTCTTCTAAACTGTTAATTGTAAAGTGTCGAATTGGTCAATGAATCGATGAAATGGTATGACAGAACGTCTTGGTGTAAAAGTGTTTCCAACATCCAGTGGAAATGTACAAACATACCATAGGGAAAATGTGCTTCATAAACACGTACTCTGTCATCGCATCGCATGGTGGCAATCGCTGGATTGTCTGATTGTACAGACTCGATTGTTTACGAGCAGCATCGTATAGCTGTAATATTGCTGAAACAAATACATACCCGTGATGTAGTCACAGCTGTAGAATTAAGCCACATTACGAGCTATATAATGTACATTACGTGCATCTATCCACGACATAAGGCGTAACCTACAATCGGTCCTTACAAACAATTTACTGCACAAGACTGTGTCTGCTTATTCCAGCAAGTGAATGGCTGCGCGACTTCTCCATCGAGATGTACGTTAAGGACCCTGGCGTCAGTCTGACCCGGCCCTGGTTATGTCACTACTACAAGGGCGTCTTCAAACCCTCAACCCAAGACATAAAGTGTGACTCTGTGGTTGCTGGGAGGTTTGTGAAGCTGTCAAGGAGCAACGTACGAGATCCTGAGAAAACCTTTCAACTTTGCGAGGTATCAGTGTTCGGAGCAGACACTTTCGGTAAGTAATATCCGTTTGGGACACCATATAAACATGTATGTGTGTTGGCTTGTGCTTTTGTGTGTGTGCTTTTGTGTGTGCGTGTGTGTTAAGGAGAAACAAGAATTAGCTCTGAAACCTGTAAAGAATACAAAAGGAAGCTGTTATCCATAAAACGTGTCATGCATGTAATAGTTCTCGTGTTGTACAAAGACCAGTTTCCTCCTTTGCTTCAGGCAGCATACTATAAATCAGCTGTGTGATATTGGCGTGTGTCTGTTTGTTGTCAGGTAATGACAAGAAACAATAGCAATATACATCGAGCATGCTGTGTCTGTTCATTGCCAAATAATGACAGGGAAGAATAATAATATACATCGAACATCTTGTGTCTGCTTGTTGCCAAGCAATGACAGGAAATAAAAGCAATTTATGGTGTTTGAGACATGGTCATATTTTGACGTCAGTTTTCTGTTCCACCTGGCGTTGCCCTGCTGCCTGGTTACAAAGACACACCAGCTGCAGGTTCTCATATGTGTTCAACGGTGATGAACAACCAAAATCTTGGTGTATATAAGTCATACAGTACTGGGGGTGTCAAGTGTCTAAGAAGATGTTTATGACTTTTTTCAACAGCATACTTCCATAAGACAAATCTGTCACTGACTGACGCCATCGTGATGACGTTGCCCCTCGGGATCCTGCATTGTAGCGTCATATGTACAACGAACCCTCTCTGCATGGCGGTCAAGGTGGTCAGCGATGAGACACCCGTATGTCAGCTTGTCTACAGGAGCGCCCACCGTGTCAAGGGAACTACACTAACACTTTCCAATTTCTTTGTCCTAACGTTCAGCCAACTGGATGTGTAGCTACCCTTCTGCTAATACGGTTAACAGAGACAAACTGCAACAGGTGACTTGAACACACAATCATACAGACACACAACAATAAAACAATGTAGAAGTGCATTCTGAGTAAATGTGCATTAAACTTCAATGCTTGGTGTATGTTATACCTATTCACATAATACCAAAAGTCGAAGTGACGTAAGTGCAGTAATCTACCTCTATAACGAACTCCAAAAGACCGCTGCCATTAGTTCTTTATATCTGCAGTTTGCTATTCATGAAATTGCTTTGAAAGAACAATAAACACATACGGTGCGATACATTCTATTTCAGTTTATGCATTCACACGACAGTTACAATCGTTAAATTACAATGTCTGTGATCTTACTTTGTCCACGCTTGGCCAACTGCATACGCGGTACAGCCTCATTCAAATCAGCAAGTGAATCAAGTGAAGGTTTATCAGTTGTCTTCTGCGAAATTATCAAGGTCTTCAATGTTGAAATAAAAGATGCCACTTGATCGTATTTTTCGAGGTAAGAAAAGTGAAGACGTCAAGGTCGACTGATGAACCTTCACAGAGTGACGATTAGTCAATGATACCTCGCCGCTGCTCAGGTCTGTTTATCCAGGCTGTATTGCACGAGAAATCTTATGATTTAACTTTGCACCAAGTGAGCACCGCTAACTGGCAGTGGCAGTAATGAGTTACCTCACTACATTATTCACACCGTTGATTAGTGTTAACTGGGACTCCCGTGGATTATAGATCAGTTCACTAGTAGTATAGGGAATGACAGTTCTGGACCACTTTCAAGAAATGTCTCTACAAAGCCTTATTTACTAAATAAGGCTTTGGTTGGGACCTTAGATCTTGCTACTATTACCCCTACTACAAAAAGGTTGGGTGCCTATGTCACGTTTATATCGATGAAACAGTTTAACGTGAACCGCCTACGATCTCTTTGGTGTTCATAATAAAGGCTTGCTGGGCTTTTTGTATCCCCTGTGCTATGTACTTTTTTTTCTCGTCCTCGCTGATAGCAGACTTACGAGACTTGGATCGAATATCTTGTTTCATTCCGTTATATTTTTTGAGTTCAGAGAGGATTGAACGAAACTCCTCTTCTGAGATCTTACTATCAGAGAGTGCCGTGGAAATACGCTCACTCACTGTGTTCAGCTTTGCTTCGGCCAGAACCCTGATCTCGTCGTGTTTCAATGCCTTACGATGCAGTCTGCGTGATACCAACTTAAACGCCAACCCTAACACCCCCGCTATCCCAGCTGTTATTTCAAAACCTAGCACTAAAGGTGCAGCCACGATGGTGGTTAACAACCCAACACCTGCAGCCCCTAGTCCCATGCTGGTTGCCATAAGGGTAGTGTCAGCCCCGTCTACGATATTGAAAGCTCTATTGTACTTCTTACATAGTGCTTTCCGCGTGTCACGGTCTTGTTCTAGTTGACGTTTCACATCACATAACTGCCTCAAGCGGAACCCATCTACGGTTTCCAACGTCTTCGCTACTTCCTCTACGACTGGGTACAGACCCATCCTATAATATATATTTTGAAAGATATTTTAATTGGGTTTCAGTTAATACTCTATCAATGTATTTGAAACCTACAAGTTCTAGACTACTACTCAGGGTAATAGGTGAGAGGCTAATAGACTTTCCTGTTGAAATAAAAGCCCCACTGAGGCTTATTAAGCTGGTTATAGGACCCGTGGGGGTATCCTGTTGTATAACAATACGGCAATATTGATCTAAGTGATCGATAAACCAGTGTATAAACACCCCGGGTAATAATTGGTGTAAGCTTGAGAGTTTTAACTGATCAGCATACGTAAAGATAACTTCTATGATGAGTGTGTAGGGGGAGGATATTTTATAATCATAATCCGGGATTAAATAATTACTGATAAATGTTAATTTATTGTTTGGCACAGCACTTAACCCATTTGTTTCGGGATCCAAACCTATCGGAGATTCTAAGTAATTCTCCGGGGGGATGAAATCCCCGGCCCAGATGCCATTATTACTAATCTTAGTGACAACCCCATTTTTGTCCATTGTGACATAAGGTGAGGCGAGTGTTAAGTTGATCAACCATTTGGGCTCTTTTAAATCTGATAACGACACCAGTCTGTACACGTTGTCTTTGAAGTGTAGGATATATAAGGCGTCTTCCTCACCAGGCTGATCGAATCCCTCTGTATCTCCTAGGTCGTTAAGCGTAGTGTTGGGATGATGACTGGTCATTATTATACTATTACGATATAATTTCCAACTGGTTTTTTGATAATAGTTCAGGGGTGAACTTCATACCCATGAAGTGTATGTTGGCAGGCAGGAAGATATTGGTTAGTGATATCTTGTTTTCCACGATCACGTTGACCCCCCACGATCACGTTGACTGGTGTTGGAGTCGGCACCCACCCGCACGTAAACGTGCACACTTGATACTGGTGTCGTTTCACCCACCCGAGTTTGATCCCCTTCACTATCTCGACATCATTCCCCGATGGTTCCCCAGGTAGACTTTGATGATCAGTGTTGAGTTTGCCGGTAGATCCTCTAGTATAGTGACCACGCCTTCGAATTCAGACACCAACTGCAATTTCACGTTTTGTATGGTCGGTTTACTCGATAGCATGTGGGCTGCCATAGTGTTGAGTGGGCTGACGACTATGCTACGTCTCTGAGTTGGGACGTAAGCCACGAGCAGGGTTCCATTGTTCACGACTTTGTTTAGGTGGTTGTCTTTGTTATCCGTGAACACGTAGGGAGAGACGAGTCTAATATTGAGAAACCAGTCGTCGTTATCGGGTAACAACACCCACTTGTCATCTTCGGTGAAGACGAGCATATATGGTTTGTTTTGGACGACGGTAGTGCTCTCAACATCGTCTAAGTCGAACAGTTTACCCCCGAACGATGGGTATATTATCCAATTATTATCACCGGTGTTGACAAGGGCGTACTTAGTGTTGACTTTTGCTCTTGTGGTATCTACTATATCACTTAGGGCTCCACCGGAGGGGATTTCAATGCGTTTGTAAATGTTGTTTTTCAGTTGCAAGGCGTACGATGTACCATCTACTCCGGGAGCGTCGAAACCGCGCGTGTCTCCGAGGTCGGAGATCCCGATATTGACGCATTTTTTAACTCCGGGCCCTTGTGCGCTGGTCATTTTACATGAAGCGTTAAGCTGAGGTATCCTATATTTACAGGATTATGATTTATATCTAACACCGATATTGTCAGCTCAGGTATGTTGCCCTGGATTAATCTCTTATACTGCCGTGGTGAAAACGACTCGGTTCTACCATCGTTGTATTTCTCAGTTTTCACCGGCACTGCTCTCAGTATAGTAGAAGGGTGACCTCCTTGAATGTTGTACGTTGTGCTCACCTGACCGAGATGAATGTACAGCTCTCGGTACGGTACTAGGTCGGGTAACTTCGTGCCTGTGACGGTTGTTGTTGGTTTTATCTCGTCAGGAGACATACCGAGTATCCTCGCTAATGGTCGGCCGAGCCTCAAGGGGTTTCTTCCGTTGTTGATTAACACAACTGTACCGTTTGAGTCGTTCATCTTGAGTTCGGCTCCCAGGGGTTTGAAGACCTCGTTGTTTAGAGAGCACACGCTGTAGTAGCCATCAGTTATCTGGCTGCGAGTTCCACTGACGAACAGCTTATTGTTGCTGATATTGATGTTAGTCCATTGCGGTAGGTAGGTGATATCGCAGAGTGCGACTTCGAGTTGACCTGACGTGTTATCGATCGCGTGCGTCAGCTGAACGGCCTCACCGCTCGTTATTCCTGGAAGTGTTATGTACATATTATAATATATAATTTATATATTATAATATGGACTTAGCACACTTGAAAATCGTGGTGGTAGGTAGGACGGGGTTTAAAACAACCTTTATTAATATCTTTGAAAACTATGTCGTGTCCGTTAATAACGCGCAGGCGGTGGTAAACTGGAATCAAAACCCAATGCAGTTTTGGCAGAACCAACTCAACTTTGCTGTGTGGTGTGCGACGACAGGGTCGGGTGTGACACTAGACTACGGTATAGACGAACTGAGTAAGGCAGTCATTTTGTTTCATATTTATTATCAAACGAGACGAATATTGAAGGAAATAAGTGCTCCTCTTCCCCAAGATAAAGCGTGGAGTATGACGAATAACCCCTATGATAAACGCGCTTATGAACGTATTTGTGGGGAGTTTGAGATTCCAACGAATAAAGACTTTCGCCTTCCTGGTGTGAACCATGGTCTCGGTATAGTTCTCGTGTACGTCTACAGGTCCGGAACATATCAGGCCGGTTCTAAAGATGGTTCATACAACCCACACCGTCATACATTTACAGGTCCCACAACGAATGAACAGATCCATGTCAGCTGTATAAAGCAAACCAATCCTGATGCAGCCACAGCCTGGACTAAAATGATCTCAAAAACATCGAAAGAATTCACTCGTGCTGGTACAATACACTTGAACGACTCGATTCGAACGTACGTGTGGGCGCTGTTGGGTGCGCAGTCTATGACGCGTTCCAACATCCTCGGTAAGGGAACTGCTTACGACGCTCAGAAACAGTTCGTTTCTAACGTTGAGGATGCTATCAATTCTCCAGTTGATCTCCCGCGGGCCATCGAACGCTACCAAAACGTGTTAGAATACGCCAGATCGAAAGTCAATTACGTGTTCGGCGTGGGGTTGTACATGGCTCCGAGTGATATGCAACTTAGAATAAAAAAAGTGGTGGGTTATAACAACAAAATAGTCATAGCCACGAAGGATCAAAAGTTGGGTATCAACCCCGATATTAACACCACCTATATCCCACATATCCCACCACGTGAAAAGGGTATAGTGGCGCCACCCCCGGAGCCTAAAGTTCATGTGCCCCCCACACACACCCATATTCAGGCCCCTCATGTGCAGGCCTCCTATCAGCAGCATATTGATAGTAAAACGGCCCTGGTGGTTGGTGGGGTAGCTTTGGGACTTATTTGGTTAAAGATTTTTTAGCCGCTACGTACACCAGACCCGCCACGGCGACGATGGCTGCCCACAGGTTTTGACTGAGCCACATGGCAGTTTTAGACAGAGCGCTCAACAACCACGAGACGATGCTACCCAGGATGCCGGGAAGGGCTTCGGCGGCTTTACCAGCCAGTTTAGCTAGGCCTTCCCCGAGTTTTTTTATCCAGTCTTTAACACCACCGCCTGTGGGAGTGGGAGTTCCCCCGCCGGCAGGTGTGGGGGTTCCCCCTGTCAGTGACACCACCAAGGTTGATATGATGAAACCCAATGCAGTCAGAATGCTGGTGATGGTGATCCCTTGCTCCCGGAACAATATCCTAATCCTATCTGCTAACGTGGTGTCTCGGTAGAGGACTTGATTGATGGTTTCCCGCACACGGTTGACCTGGGATCGAAGCTTTTCTTTGTAGCCGGACGCTGTCTCCAACCAGACCTGCCTTTCATCTTCCAAATTACGTATTCGTTCCTCGATGGTGGCTTTCAGAGACTCATCCTCAGTTTCACCGAGTTTGGTCTTTTCACGGGCGATGTGGTCGTCTATCTCACTCACTTTGGCCGTGCTTTTCCAGAGCTGACCACGAATGGTTTGCATCAACAGGTCCAACCGCTTCAGTTCCCGAAAGGTAGTTTCGAGACCCGGGAAGGGCTTGTTCTCGTAATCAGCCAACACCTTTTCAATATCATAAGTCATGTTTTGAACCGATGTGGCGTCCCTGATGACTTCCAGATCTTGACTAACATTCGGGGGAATCTTCTTAAGTCGCGCGCCACTGTAATCTTCGAAGCCTAGTTTATCTTTGACCAAGTTAATATCATATTTACTGACCAATGTTGATAAAGCAAGCGGTTTTCTCGTTTTTTGATTAAAGAGATCGATCCCCGGGTGATCCTTCAAACGCAGCTTACCCTTGTCGAGGGTAAACTTGTCATAGTCTCGCCACAACGGTTTGATTTTGTCTCTCTTTTTAACTGCGTTGTAATAAGCGTCGACGGCTTCCCTCACGAGTGTGGTCCTTGGTGAGAGCTCGACAGCCGGATTACTGAATGAGGTCTCCTGATCGGCCCCTGTATCATCCATAGTATCATCCCACATCTCCCTCATAGGTATGTCTTCATCCATTATTTAGTATTAAAAATATATTTCATATATATATAACAACGTACGGCAGAAAATTAGATCCTTTCAGAAGATTGAGAGAGCCATTAGGAGCCAGAGCCGTGCGTCAGTCGGTGACCATCACCAACAATCCCAGCAAGATAGACCAGAATCAAACTCTGCTGGTTAGATTTCCAAACCTTGGTGAGAATGACCTCATTGTACCAGGCACTGTTCGACTGCCGTTCAATATCACGTTGACCTCCGACAACGATAAACGCGAGCTAGTGCGGAACGTGGGTCGAGCTATCATCAAGAAAACGACCGTCAAGATCAGCGGTAACGAGGTGCTGAGCATCGACGACAGCGACGTGTTTCACTGCTACAGGGATCTCTGGAAAAGCGAGAGAGAACGAGTCAATGATGTGTACCAGGGCATCAGCAAATCAACCCGGGCGCGCATAGGGTATGTCTTCACGCAAGACCAGCAAGACAAGCTATCGGACGGTTAAAAGGCCATCGCTCGAGCATACGGGAATCGATTCTGCGTGCCGCTAGACTTCGAGTTGCTCACGGGACACGCGCCGTTTTACCAGGCCGCGCTGGGTGATAGGCTCGAATACGAGCTCACGTTTAATGACTATAGCAAAGCAGTGCGTACGCCGAACGGTGATGAGGCTAGTTATGCCATAGACAACATCTCTCTGGAGTTCGACATGGTCACTAGCCAGGAGCTGGCCAGGCAGGTTCGAAGCCAGTACTCTGGGAAGATGGCCATCCTGTACGATCGCGTACTGAGGCATAGATCAGTCGTGTGAGATAAGAGCGACACTGTGTGGAATATAAACCTGAACGTGCCGGCGCGATCGATGAAAGGTATCCTGGTCGTCCCCGTGGAGGATTACGATCCATTCCGGAGGGACAGCGAGAAGTTTTTCAACCCCGAGATTGAAAAGGTGGAAGTGACCATCGAGGGCGTGCCCAACCAGCTGTTCAGTCATGGTATGAGACCACACCAGCAGTGGGATGAGATAAAAAAGCTACCAGTGGGGGATTATATAACAAAGGACCTGGACCTCGGCTCCGTGCAGATCGGTGAATACCTGACCACCAAGTACGCCCTATGGTTGGACATGCGATCCACGGATGATGATAAACTGCACGGTAGCGGGCGTCGTATAGATAACGGCAGCGAAGGGATAACCATCCAGATTACTAAGAAGGCTCAAACCGCTGGTAAGTTGAAATTATATCTGTACGTTATTATGGACGCGCAACTTAATATAGACAATGGGAGATTCGTGCAAGCCATCTACTAGTGGGGGAGACCCCCACACCCCCCGGGGGTACCCACAACTACCCACTGACCCACACTGCGCCATAGTGTGCGGGCAGACTGGCTGTGGGAAGACCGTTTTCGTGTTGGATATGTTGGAGGGTTACTACAAGGATGTGTTTGATAACATCGTTATCATGTGCCCTACTCTGAGCATGAATAAAACGTACGCGCGACCTTGGGTGATGACGGACCCGGACGTACACAAAATCGACCCTGGAACACGCCTGCAGGACTGGTTGAAAGCTCTTCACGAGAAATTTAAAGGGGAACCGACGCTGTTTATACTGGACGACTGCAGCGCTAATCGCGAGATAACAAAAAAGAGAGACATGCTATCGTACCTGGCCTTCTCCGGCCGGCATGCAAATCACAGCGTCTGGGTGCTAACGCAGAAGTTCAACTCGGTGTTGAAAGACCTCAGGGAGCAGACGCGATGGGTGGCCTTATTTCACTGCAAGGACAGGGATTCGTTCGAGGAGTGTTTGAGAGAGAACGATGTGATGAGTAAGTTAGAACGGGAACGGGTGAAGAAACAGCTCGCTGAAACTAAACACGCTAAGCTCGTGCTAAAGACCGACCAACCCGTGGCTTATATAGTATGCTAAAGCTAAGCAAAGCTAAGCAAAGCTAAGCAAAGCTAAGCAAAGCTAAGCTAAAGCTAAGCAAATGCTAAGCATATATAGCTATGATATTTGAAGTGTTTGTTGTGTGCAACTTAACCTTCATTTCTCTGTGTTTTGTCTGCATCGGGTATTATATAGTTAAAACTAAATCTTACTTATTATATTATAAGATGGAGTGTGAGGAATTGCTCGAACAGTTGGGGGTCTCCCCCACGCCGCCGGCAGGCCCCACTGTGGGGTGCACCCCCACTGATGATAAGCGAGAGAAACTGGTGGCGTTGGCTGTTGGTGGCAAAGCCAAATATTACTTTGGAGACTACACTCCGGATAAAATTAACAAAATGTCAGCCGAAGAAATCGACAAGCTGTACGCTAGATACGAGTCCCGGCTCGGAGCAAAAATGACAAAGACAATAGGATCGGCTATGACCCAGATATACACCGGTATTGTGTCATACTTCCTTCCCATTCCACCAGAGCGCCGACTTTACCTGTGGGAGGACCTAGATAAAGACCCTTTTATCGAACACGCCGTGAGCTCTATCAGCTGCGAGCTGTACCACAAATATGGCATGTTGTTGGCTCCAGTGACGGCGGCGATTATCACAGCAAAGCATTGTCAATTTGAGAGAAAGAATAATAATAATAGTATAGATGGATGCTGCACAGGAAACCCCAGTGGAGGTACCCCCAACAGTGGAGGAGACCCCTTCACAGGAACCAGTGAGGGAAGTGACCCCAGTGGAGGTACCCCCAACAGTAACCAGGCAGAAGAATCCTAAGAGAGTAGCTGCCGGTAAAAAACGGTGGTGTAACCAACATAAAGTGACCAACCCAACCCGACTGTTGTTGGCTGTAGGCGTAACTGCTGCCTTGGCTATCTCGTGGTTATACGTGGGGGTACCCTCCCACAGTGAGCCACCACCCAACAGTGAGCCCCCCACCCCCACGGTAGACCCGCATATCATGTTATAATTTTAATATTTTATATCATATACATAATGTCTGAGGGGAAAACGTTCGTCAACGACGCATACCACGCCACAGTGGTCGCCAGTCTAGCCGTAGGGTACGCTCGGTTGACTAAAATGGTGCTTAAACAACCAACTATCAAGCTAGATTTCAACCTGCAGGATATGGGTATGCTCATAATGGACCTTGGTATGGCGATGGCTACAAAAGACATCCTAGTAAAACAAGGAATAATACCTGATAATATAATGAAATAAATATAGGAATGGCCACGATAGCTATGATGGTCGGTGGGGCGGTAGTGAATGCCCTGGCATTTTCCGGGAGTAATTTCCTCTTCTCGAAACTACGAGATGTTCACGCGGCTGAAATACAGGAAGAAAGGAAGCGGCACGATCTCGCTACTGAGAAATTACAAAGGGCACAGGCGGAGTACGCTAAAAAACGCCTCCAGAGGATCGATTTTATTAATGAACAACTCACGCGTGAAAACCATGCCGTTCAAACATTCAACGATGTCGATGAAGCAATGAAAGAATACTACCTACTAACTGGTAAACAATTGGAACCGCTCAATAAACCCACACTCGCTCAGTACTACACACCATCCAAGGGACAAATGAATCGTGAACTGGTCTTCATAGTGTTGGGTATAGCAGCTACTGCGTTGGTTGCGAAGCAATTAAATTAAAATACCTATATAAGTAAACATGAGACCCGCTCCATACCGATGCAAATACATACTTATGGGGAAGACCGAGGCCTGTGGTAGGAAATGCAGGAATCAGGGGTTCTGTTGTTTCCATATGGGAAGTCCTAACTACACGTGTTCTGTGTGTGGTATCGGGGTTAAAGGACACTACTGTCTATGTAAAGCTCACGGAGCGAACGTAGTCAGACATCAACTCATCTACGAGAATAAAAAAGGCTATATAAAAGAACGTAGGCGACTGCTCAAGATAGACTCCAATGACAGTGCGTGAAAGGGTTACCTCCCTTTACTGTGAAGCAATTAGACATTGGTTCTCTTAGGTGTAAACACTATGTCTACTGTACGCGAGCTGAAGCGGGTCGCAAAACAGAGAGGTGTGATCGGGTATTCTCGAATGCGGAAGTCAGCATTGTTGAGATTACTAGGTTTAGAAGCCCCTCCTACGGTAACACAATTAAAAGCTCAAGCAAAACAGCTTGGATACACGGGTTATTCAAACCTGGGGAGAGCCGGGTTAACCGCATTGTTATCACATGCCCCCGTAGCAAAACCTCCCACTGTAAAACAACTGAAAGCCGAGGCACACGATTTGGGTTTAGGCGGGTATTCCCGTATGAGAAAACCACAGCTTGTAGAATTATTACGACAGAATAGAGCTATTGACCTACAGTTCGTGCGCACTGAGCGCGCTGTAGGCAATTATTTGAGAGGTTGGCGCATACACGTTGATAGAAACATAGACATTACAGATATCAAGCCTCTGATAGCTGATAAGGTCAACCAGGAACTAAATAACCTAGGAAGTATCAAGTTTCAGATCACAGTGAAAATGTCGCTCGATAAGCAGGTTGGGAGTACCACTGAATATGTTCAGCCTTACTTCCGAGGTCAACAAGAGGTCGTCACACATACAGAGACCATTGACACATCAATCGATACCAGTTTTCAGCAGATACGAGAATACCTAGAACGCTACACACACTTGGGGTGCGGGTGGGCTGTAGATAAAATCGATAATGTCTATCTAGACATAGCTAACTACGTGCCGTTCAGAGGCGGGTCATACCTAGCCTTGCCTCCCTACTATAGGAACAAACATGCCATAGTAAACGTTAAGAATAGAGGAAACGATTGCCTGAGGTTAGCTATCAGGTCAGCCTTATTTCCAGCTGGCACTCATTCAGATAGGCTTTCTAGCTATCCCCAAGACGATGGGCTCAACTGGGATGGTATAGATGAACCCACCCCCATATCCCAGATCACTAAAGTAGAAAAACAGAATAATCTGGCTATAAATGTCTTTGGGCACGAAGGTAACAAAACAATAGTACACAGGGTCAGCCCGGTGAAGGATCGCCAAGTTATCAATATATTCATGATCCAACGAGGTGAAAAGTATCACTACACGTGGATAAAACATCTCAGCCGGTTGTTGCACGACCAGTCGAAACACGATGGGGAAAAACACTTTTGTGTACGATGCCTACACGGTTTCAGTCGAGCTGATTTATTAGAATCCCACCGGGATGATTGTCAAGGTGTGGGGCAGACGGCCATACGAGTCGACATGCCTAAGGAAGATAACAAAATCCTAAAATTCAGTAACCACAAGAACCAAATGTCTGTGCCTTATATCATATACGCCGACTTCGAAGCCTTAGTTGTGGGTGGGGATTCCCCCAGTGGTGCCGCCGGCGAGGCTCCCAGTGGTAGCTTCACCCACAAGACACAAGAGCATAAAGCCTGTTCGTTTGGATACATTGTCGTCCGTTGTGACGGGGAAACGAAAGCTCCGGTAGTGTATAGGGGCTCTGACGCGGCTGAAAGGTTTCTAAAGTGTTTGCAGGAGGAAAAAAAATTATTAGGAATGCATTGTATAGAATCGCTCCCATGCGTCTGACCCAAGACGACAAGCTAGCTCACGCTAGTAGCACTAACTGTCACGTGTGTGACTCACCACTTAACGGTGATTCGGTGAGAGATCACTGCCACATAACTGGTAAGTATAGAGGCGCCGCTCACAGCGCGTGCAACCTCAAGCTTAAAATCAACCCTAAGACAATAAACATCCCCGTTGTCTTTCACAACTTGAGAGGGTACGACTCACACTTGATCATGCAAGCCATCGCGAAAATCGATGGTAATATAACGTGCATCCCCAACAACATGGAGAGATACATCTCCTTCAGTTTAAACGGACTTAGGTTCATTGACTCGTTTCAGTTCCTCCTGTCGTCACTCGACAGTCTGGTCAAGGCCAACAATACCTTCCCTATCACCGATCGATACACAGACGCCGAGACTAGACCCCTGCTTATGAGGAAGGGTGTGTACCCCTATGAGTACATGGATAGTTGGGCCAAGTTCACCGAGACCAGACTACCCCCTATTGACTGCTTTTATAGCAAGCTGAATGAGGCGTCCGTCTCACGAGATGATTACTCGCACGCGACTAACGTATGGAATAAACTGGGTTGTAAGAACCTGGGTGATTATCACGACCTGTACTTGAGGACAGATGTACTGCTGTTAGCCGACGTGTTTGAGACGTTTAGGCGGACGTGTTTCAAGCAGTATAAACTCGACCCCGCATGGTATTACACCAGCCCAGGTCTGTCGTGTGACGCCTTGCTTAAAAAGACCGGAGTTAATTTGGAATTGCTCACAGATTACGACATGCACCTATTCATTGAGAAAGGCTTGCGAGGTGGGATTTCCATGGCATCCAAACGATACGCGAAAGCAAATAATCAATACATGAAAGGTTACGATCCTAACAAACCAACCAATCCCATTCTCTACCTCGACGCAAACAACCTGTACGGCTGGGCCATGAGCCAGTATCTACCTACAGGGGGATTCGAATGGGTACCCCACGTTGATGTTATGGGGGTTGCACCAGATTCGAACAAAGGTTATATCCTCGAGGTTGACTTAGAGTATACTAAGGAATTACACACATCACACAACAGCTACCCCCTGGCCCCCGAACATATGAGGGTTAACCCAGACTGGATGTCTGAGTACCAACATAACTTGTCAGGTGGGCGTGTGACAGACGTTGAAAAACTCGTGCCTAACTTAATGAATAAGACCAAGTACATCGTTCACTATCGCAACCTACAGCTGTACCTGTCGTTGGGTATGAGGCTGACCAAAATACACAGGGTGCTCATGTTCGACCAGAGTCCATGGATGGAGCCCTACATCAGAATGAACACAGACCTACGAAAAAAAGCCACCAGTGATTTTGAGAAAAATCTCTACAAGCTCATGAACAACTCGGTGTTTGGTAAGACTATGGAGAACCTGAGGAAACTCGTGACCGTGAAGCTGGTTCGGTCGAGTGAGGATGACAAGCTCAGGAGATTGATAGCCAGTCCGGCATTCAACCGTAGTAAGATATTCACAGACAACCTGGTTGCCCTACACATGAAGAAAAGCCACATAAAATTCAACCAGCCTGTTTACGTGGGGATGAGCATCCTCGATTTATCCAAACACCTGATGTACGACTTTTACTACAACGAGCTCAAGAAACAGTACGGTGACAGGTGTGAAGTGCTGTACACTGACACGGATTCCCTGCTGTTAGAAATTCGAACCGAGGACGTGTACGAGGACATGAAAAAACACCTCGATTTATACGACACCAGCGACTACCCTAAGACCCATGCCATACACAGTACGGTAAATAAAAAGGTCCTAGGTAAGATGAAGGACGAGTGTGCTGGCACGCCCATAGCCGAGTACATAGGTTTGAGACCTAAGATGTACTCCATACTGAAAGCCGACAATAGTGAGATCCGGAAGGCTAAGGGGGTGAAGAAGTATGTGGTGAAACAACACATCAAACACGCCAGATTCAAGGAAGCCCTGTTCAAGACCCGTACCTTTAGGCATAAAATGAACACACTTAGAAGTGATGGACATAAGATATACGGACTGACTATAAACAACACGTCCCTGTCGCCTATGGACACGAAACGTTGGATAGCTATTGATGGGATAAACACATACGCGTATGGACATGAAAAAAATTGAGGCTATTTACTACAGCCCGCGTGGGTACTGGAAAGGAGCTAGCGCAGTAGATAAGCTAGCTAAAATAGCGCGAGTACCCCCGGAGGAAGCCAAAGCGTGGCTTGAAAAACAAGCCCTGTGGCAGATCTATTTGCCGGCACCACGCTACGTGCCTAGAAGGAGGTTCGGTATTAACATACCTAATAGCGTTCACCAGGCAGACCTACTGTTCCTACCCCACGACAAGAGGTACAAGTATGCCTTAACCGTAGTGGACGTAGCCAGTCGTTACAAGGAAGCCGAACCCTTGACCACGAAAGATTCGGCCCAGGTAGCCAGAGGATTCGAACGCATATACAAACGCAGCCCGCTGACGTGGCCAACAGAGCTGCAAGTTGACCCCGGACGGGAGTTCATGGGTGCCGTGTCCCAACTTCTAGCCAAACACGATACAAAGGTCAGGCGTGGCACGGCCGGAGCCCATCGCAGTCAAGCCATAGTTGAGAGATTTAATAGGACTTTGGCTGAGCGCTTGTTCGGCCATCAGTATGCTAGGGAGATGGCCACCCCTGGAAAACGATCGACTGAATGGGTCACGAGGTTACCCAAGGTGGTGTCGGCAATCAACCATGAAGTCACCCATCTCACCGGTAAGAAACCGGCAGACGCTATCAAACTAAAATCAGTTGCAGAGTCAGCCGCTCCATTGCGTGGGAAGGAGAAACAGATACCAGATAGGGCCCTAGTGAGGTATCTATACCAGCCGGGGGAACACGAGGGTGATAGCCGTAAGCGGGCCACCGATCCTATATGGTCAGTCAAAACTTACAACATAGATAAAGTGGATATGAAAGCCGACGAACCTAACTTATACTACTTGAGGGATGGGCCGGGTAGGGGGTTTGTAAGAGAAGAATTATTGATCGTACCGTACGGCACAGTGTTACCTCCTACCAACACACGGTAAACGTGACATAGGCACCGAACCTTTTTGTAGTAGGGGTAATAGTAGCAAGATCTAAGGTCCCAACCAAAGCCTTATTTAGTAAATAAGGCTTTGTAGAGACATTTCTTGAAAGTGGTCCAGAACTGTCATTCCCTATACTACTTCACTACATCCATTCGTTGGTCATAGAGAATACTACATGCAGTAGTTTAAGTATCTATTTTGGTGAGTTGAATCATTACGGACTCATTTTGGATTGTGAATAAAATAATTTCTAATTACCCTCTAGTTTGTCTCGAGTTTTCATCACAGCAGGAAAAATCGTGAACCTTCTGCCATTGATATCTTCACTTGGGTACCATCCAAACTCTTTGAAGCAGGAAACGGTGCCAGAATTACATACGCTATCTCGGAGTTGTGGTGTAAATTTGTTTTCGTGATTCCCATATATAAATTGCCCTATTTATAGCTCAGAAGCTCACTGTATTTTCTGACAAGATAGAAGTGCAATTCATCATTTAGTATGTCTGCAATTCTTTGAAAGAAATGCTGGTGTAAATAGACAACAAGTTGTATGATTTTGTTGCTGTTTTGTCGACCTTGATAAAGCCTACGATACTACCCGGAAGCACAATATCTTGCATCATGTACACGATCTGGGTTTGTGTGAAGCCTTTCGTCTCGTTATACATGACGTTGTTTTTGCAGGACAGACATTTCAAATTGGAGAGTGTTTCACCTTGCCTGGTCGTTTCTTTCAGGATGACAGTGTTCCGTAGGGTAGTCTGTCAAACTCTTTAAACGACGCCATTAATTTGTTGATATATGTGGATGGAGTTAACATTTCTTGACGTGGTAAATCCATGCACACCATTGCATAACTGTGCCTCATTACACTTGCCTTCGTACACACATACCTTGTCGATAGGAGCACAAGGTGTGTATCAAACAAAATCATTTCCACTGACAGAGAATAGATTCTGAATGCTGTGACGTCATTCCTAACTGAACTGACATAGGTTCGAAATCATCTTCCATGTATATAAATAAATATCATAATTAGATTTCTAAACCGTGCGGCGTTGTTACCAGATCGGCCACAGCGGACCGGCATATTATGTGTGTGTTTCGAGCTGTCAGTATAATAATGTATATGAAATCAGTTCTGCTATGTCAACTTGTGCAGGAATTCAGGTATTAAGATACGTGTACTCCATATTCCCAACTTTCTCTTCGAGACATTGTGGGTAGAAAGGTGACTTCAACTTCACATACTAGTATTTCAACGTTCCCGCTATGTGAAAGGTGAAGCTATTCTGTTACGACTTGTTGCAGATATACTGTTTATCATCTAAACAGTTGCCGTGCCCTTGCATGTATTTCTGAATACAACGGGAGGGCACACTATGCTCACTTTTTCGCGAACACAGGGTACCATGATCATTGGGAAGTAATGAAATGAAAATATTATCACAGTCGGAAACGTGCAATGGAGTTGTACCAGACATTTCTCATGATTTGTATTATTTATGTAATGCAATAGTCATTAGTGAACCAGGTATCTGAATTACTTATGCAACCTTTAGAGTAAGAGTTATTCATTACACTCACACCTGTTTACAAATCGTGATACTATTTTCTCTTTACAGTTTATATTTCACATTATGTATATTTCTTTTGTGTTTTCCCGTCAACTATCAGTTTTGGTATCATGTTATGCTAAATGACGCAACATGACCATTCGATATGGTTTCGATATCGTGGAAGGATAGGATGAAGACATATTGAATCTACATCGTGTGCGGTGACATTTCTGAACGGAACGGTGTACAGATAATTCCCATCTAGGACAATTCCCCACACATATTGGTATGTCATTCAGTGAGGTTACTAGAATGTCTTTAAAATGATTTCAATGTGATTTTTCAAAATTGGACTCAAGATGAAGCAAAAATTGTCACAACGATTCATGACTTCTACTAGCCCATCTAGCACAGGCCACATCACTGCATAACTTTCCCCTTTGTCCAAGAAAAAATGAGATTTACAATAATGTAGAAATATTCTGATAAAATGCTGTCAGACCACAAATTCTGAGACGGAATCCATTCCAAATGACCGTGGAGGCCTTTAGCTCTGTTTCGACGGGTATGTGTATAACATGCGCTACACTAGAAACACTTCTTATGATGGGAAAGGACTGTTCCAGCAGGGTGGCCTTTAATTGTTAAAAAGGTCTGTAGCCATCGAAACAACCTGCAATGAAATCTGCTAAACAACGTTACTATATTAATAATATATATATAAACACAAGCTGAGATTGTGATCGTCCTGTATGTTCTTACTGCTTACCTACTCAGATGTCCACATGATAAGATTTCCCATTGTGTTAAAATGAAATATTGTAGCAATGACACTGTAAGTCCCCATGGTTCCTAATCTGCTGACCTACAATCTTCAGTTGTTGGCGATCAACAACTATATCTATATGTTATTTTCTATTGTATTCTTTAATAACAATGTTTTAGTCTTACATATTTGTTATGCATTCAAATCTTTGATATTCAGTGCTGTGAGGAACAGTATGTTTTCTGTCCGTTGTCGACAGATTTTACTCTTCAGAATATTTTTGTAAAATAAAATTGTATTAATTGCTTTCGTCACATATGGCTGAGATATTGCTGATGTGATGTTTAAGCTTAACTCACTCTCATTTCTGTCTTTGCTCAGTTTGTATTTGTATAAAATTCCGGTATTCATAAATAGAACCAATAACAGACAAAACCTATGATCTGAACAGACTTCTCCGTCGCTCCAAAGACACTGCAGGTTCGCAGCGGAAAGCAATAGTGTAACTTATATAAAACATTGGAGCTCCTATTTTCCAAAAGCTCACACATCTTTGTTATAACAAAGTAATTACAGACAGCTCCAGTTTACCCGTCCCATATTACTGAGGATACGAAATGTCGTTTTAATGATCAGGCTATTTTTGCCGAACGGCAATATATATTTGATGATGTGATTCAGGTTTCGGTAACATTCTCACGGCGATCCCTGCAAGTCTACTGCTCCGGTTTACCTCTTAGTCCGAGGGCGTCCATCCCCATGATTAAGACAAAACTGCCAAACTACAAGTGACTTCTTAAAAGTTGCAAACGAATAAGGTGTCGATTGATCCAGTTGTGCAATAACATATCAAAATGAGGAAAGAAAACTTGAAGGAAATATATGAGCATACACAAATTCATGTTTCCATTACTCTATCTACAACTGTGCACTCTACTAGTAAGTGTTTCATTCACAGACAAAGGAGACATTGCGAAAGTATGGTCAAGATAAAATTTGTATTATTGTTTATAGCTTAGTAAAAAATACAAACGTACTGACACTGCACAAAATATATGTTCATCCACACCATGTATTAGTATTACTAGAAGGGAGGAATGGGAAATGACTGAAAAAAATATTTATATATATTTTTAAATAGTAAATTTTAGAAAATAAAAATATGTACATTTAGTCGCATGTAAGAAATGTACAAATGTTGGTCCTCACACACCAAATGTAATTGTTTAAGGTGAATACTGACGTTACCCACTGCATGCAATACTGACGTTACCCACTGCATGCTATACTGACGTTACCCACTCCATGTAATACTGACGTTACCCACTGCATGCAATACTGACGTTACCCACTCCATGTAATACTGACGTTACCCACTGCATGCAATACTGACGTAACCCACTGCATGTAATACTGACGTTACCCACTTCATGTAATACTGACGTTACCCACTGCATGTAATACTGACGTAACCCACTGCATGTAAGTACACAATGCCGTTTATAGTGTTTTAACTTCATTGTGATAATTGTGGTTATGAAAACTGTGTTTCGTCTGTGCGTAATGTATTGCTTTCATATGGGTTTGATTGTGTTAAGTTATTTCAATGTGTCGGCAATGAATTCGGTCTTCAGAGGTTTTAGAAGTTGCTGTTGTCGTGTATTTACACGAGTAGTATAAGTGAAGGATTTCAAGGTATATGTTGTAGTATATGTTGTACAGGCAATGATAAAGCCATTTGGTATCACAATCATGTTTAAGTCCCAAAACAGTTGAAGTCAGATTTTATCGTTCACTTTTTTAGTCGTAGAATATGTGCCATTTTAATGTGTGGCTAATCTTGCATACAGTCGCCAGCAGCTGAGGGGATGGTATAAATCCAACTTGGGACCATGCAGGTAGCAGAGGTACTGTAAGTCCCCATGGTCCCTAGTATGGTGATCTATAGCCTGTTTTTGTATTGTACTATCCAAACAGTGATATATTAGTTTTTAAGTTTCCACGCCGGTTTTAAATACTAACTGTGATAATCTAGTGGTTTTACTGTCCTTTGTCGACAAGTTCTTCATAATATGCATATGTATTCTTTTTTATGTCACGTATGTTCTCGTCACGATATGGCTGCAATATTGCCGACGTGACGTCACTCACTCATGTTTAAGTTTGTGAGGAAAACGACATAGAAATATTCTTGCGACAATCAGAGAGGGAATTCTATAGGTTAATGAGAGACAGTAGATGAGAGCTGAATTTTATCAACGTACTTGCCCCATACGTAATGAAGAACGATGAATTTGATTTTATACTCATAAATGAAAGTTATTCTTAATTTAAGAACTGATATTTACCACAAATATTCAACGACAACTCGTTCTATTATATCATGTGGTATCCGATGTGAGTAGGTTGGCGAGTTGTTGTGACGCTGAGTTCAACCATATTCCAGTTATGCCGAGGATGATGACCAAATCTGGTGCGGGTCTTATGTCTCTGACAGATTTGCTCAATAAACACCGTCAATAAAAGTAACCAACTACCACACCTTAATGACCTGCATACCTACCGTCAAATAACGGCATGACCAAACTGCGTTTGGTCTTCCGAAGACAAATAAAGTTTTCAAACATTTATTGATAAAAATCAACTTATGTCCGAAGGGAAGTTCGTTGTGCATTTAGAAAGTTTTGATAAGATAACGATATGTGGTATGGGGATTGGCGTGTCTCTCCACGTGCGGTGCAACATTTATTTGCTGGTGAATCAATACTTTTGGTGACAATTAGGTACACACTGCACTAGTTATACAGCAGATCGATCCAATGAAGGTTAGTATAATATGACTCCTTCCTTCATCCATGTAAACACATTTATTCAAATTACCAGTGTTGGGTACGCCAGACTTACATCGTAACGGCAATTACCTGTGAAGAAGTAACCGTCATATCTAATTTGCCAGCACAGTGAATTTTTAATCAGGACTCAGTCATGAAACATGAATATTTCAGTGATGTCAAATCAGTTGTTGTGGATGAGACGAGGATCGAAGAAAAAGAAGGTAAACCGGTTGCTTTAATCATAACACAACTCGCTTTGGTATCATAAGCTGGTTTGCGAGCAATATAGATTAAGAATTAGATTTGTTTACGAGCGATTGATCAATTAACTAACTAAATAACTAATTGTATTTGTAACCAATTGTTTATACTAAAAGTAATTAAATGGGAAGGGTTTGTAACTATTTTGGACACACATTCTGAAGGCAAGGAACGAATGATGAAAAAACATTAGCCAACAAAACAGTCACAAAATAGACGTGAGGCACCACTTCTAAGAACAAACCAGCCAGTCAAACAAAATGGTCTGAAAACAATAGTCTTCCATTCTCTTCGAACATTGAAGACACGGCTACTAAAGGCAGAAAGAACAAGGAAGTATATCTTCTACTGACGACGAGGGCCACGCATCCACTTGGAACAGCTGAGACACAGCAAGTAAAAACATACAGAACAACTTGGACATATCTCTCACCGCTACTGAAGACAGGGGTCACTGAAATCAAGGGTCACCCGTCCATTTGGAACAGTGGGGACACAGCTACAGAAGACATATAGGACAGGTCGCGCATATCTTCCATAGCTACTGAAGACAAGAGACACATATCGACGTGGAACAGTGGCGATACAGCTACAGAAGACATAGGACAGGCTGGACATATCTCCTATAGCTACTGAAGACAGGGGCCACATATCGACGTGGAACAGTGGCGACACAGCTACAGAAGACATAGGATAGGCCGGACATATCTCCTATAGCTACTGAAGACAGGGGTCACTTATCGACGTGGAACAGTGGCGACACAGCTACAGAAGGTATAGGACAGGCCGGACATATCTTCCCCAGTGACGAAAATCACATGTCCACATCGCATAACGGAGACACTGCTGGTACCGACACGTAGAACAAACCGGACATATCTTCCCTAGTTGCTGATGGCAAAGGCCACAAATGCACATAGGATATAGTGGAGACAGAGACACATAGAACAAGCAGGACATGTCTTCCAGAGCTCCTGATAACAAAAGGTCACACCTCCACAGCTACATGGTGGACAGTTGAGGCCGCCTTCCACATACAAGACATCCAGAACATATCTTTCTCAACTACTTCTTGGGGCTGTATGTAGAGGAGACAGACTTACAGAGAAATATTGAATAACACCGTCACGAGAGATAAAACTTATATTACGTATGAAGGCATTATCAACAGTTCACCAGCAGCTACAACAAGACAACATGCGTAGACAGTGCGACTGTATCTGTCTAGACACGTCTTAGTCCCAGCTACGTCAGTGGCCAGGAAATACACCACAGGTCACAAAAACACAAGATGGCAACTTTGACACTTTCATACGACTCTCTCGTCTTCATGGTGATGATTTTGTTTTCATACAATGCATTATGTGACGGCCAATGTAAATGTTACAACTGTGTGGTGAAATATTCACCTGGTTTCGACAACTTTGCTGTAAGTGACCATCGCCTGTGGACCAGATCTGCACCGCACCAACAGTTATGTTTTCGTTTATGCCGACTAGACACCAACTGCCTTAGTTTTGAATTCAACCCGAACACCAACAGCTGCCGAGGACATGCCTTCATATTCACGTCTCCTCACCTCGTTTCCACATTGGCAGACAATGGCAACAAACGATACTCAATGTGCCCAGGTAGGTTATTATTAAGATCGTATCCAAAATGTATATAAAGTGCGTTCTTTCTTGGTCGTCCTTAGGTAATAGCTAATCGCGAACTCAAATCACTTAAGAGACGGCGTGGGCCGCACAAATGTCGGAAGGTGTTATAGTTTACATGCAGGAACATCACTTACCTTCGATCACTCATAAATGTTGCTTTCCGATTGACTGAACGCTCTTCTACTATTGGCAACGTAAACTGCTTACAAGTGAGTAGCATTATCTGAACCAGCGAGTAAGAGAAAGTGAACACCCTAATTAATGATTGATAAAACCAAAGCAAAACACACAATGTTTTTAAGTTATAGTACATTTAATGAAACCAGCATTTGGGACAATGCACCAACAGTATCTATGAGAAAATCATCACAGATGAAGAAAACGTGTCATGAAATGCGCAGAGAGGTAGGAATAGCATCGTCCACCTGTCTTAGTCGTTTCAAATTTCTGGTCACGCATAGCAGTAAGACTCGTCGTCTCACCGATGTCATCAGGAGACGGAAGACGTCCTTTGGAACCCCATTACACTCGTCCCTGAGAACGTCTGCAAGTTCTTGTCGGTTCGCGGTCGTCTTGTTACCTGGCGATCCAGGTGATCCCAAAAGTGCTCTAAGTCCGGTGAGCGTGGTGGCCATGAATGAACTTGAATATATTGGTCGTTCAAGATGCTCTGGACAATTGTCGTTGTGTGGGGCCTTCTGTTGTCGTACTGTAGACGTGTTCCCGTTGTTGCTGGCGAAGAAATGGTATCGGCACGTGTTGACGAATGCCATCTCTCCATCACTGAGCGGTCCAGTTTCTACGTATTACGTGTAGTCGTGTACGGTGGTTCCCACGGTTGCCTCCCTACACTATCACACCGCCTCTTCCAAAAGGATACACTTCTTGGACGCAAGTCGGCGCTATTCTGTTCACCTGTGACATCATACTCGCACCCCGCCGTCATTACGGAACATGGTGAATCGACTTTCGTCTGTAAAAAACACCTGCTGCCAATTTCATACCAACCAGCGACGTACAATTCTTGCCCCCTTTAATCTACGACGTCGATGTTGCAAGGTCAATGTCATTCCACGCAGAGGACGTCAAGATGTTATAGACGCCGTAGCCAGTACGTCGACTGATCACGTGCCCTAGAACCGTTGCCGGCGTTTCCGTTACCGTGATGACCCGGTTGCGCAGACGAAGAGTAAGCACTATCGCACAAATCTGTTTTTCTTGGCAAAATCTCGCGATGGCGACAAAAAGAATTGTACCCAATGCTTAAAGAAATTTAAATAAATACCATTCAGATGTACGGTAAGATGCATCGGGTACATCGGGGCCCATGACTTGAGGTACCATGGGTGTTTGTTTGTGTTAAGCATTTAACATGAACAAAAATTGAGGGTACTTGATAAGTTGTTGACTGGTCATGGTACTGATGCACCATCGATGTTTTGTCAAAACATTCAAAGTATATTTAAACCTACAATTATTGTGAATCGTAGTTTATATGTTGTTCTAATTTATGGGTAAATTGTCTAAACTTGCTGACAGTAAAAAGGACGATGTAAATCCAGCTAGGGTTCATGCAGACAGCAAATGCACTGGAAGTCCCCATTGTGATCTGCTTCAGTTGTTATAACCTGTTTTTATATTGCATTGTCTTCTGTAGCTAAAGTTATTTTAAATTTACATACCAATTTTACATTCTATTTGTTCCCTTTGTCCTTTAAGCATTTTAATGCTTGACATGTATTTATGGTGAATTAAAAACTTGTAGTCACGATATGACTGTAAATCATAACCCACTCACTCGACAACTTCTTCGATTACAGATTATCTTGGTTGTTTTGAAGACAACAGGATTCGTGTTTTGCCTGATTCCAGAATTAGAAGTTTTGCAATGAACATCCAAATGTGCAGAGACCATTGTAGAACTCAGGGCTACGGACTTGCTGGTACTGAGGTATGTCTTGTACTCAATACTGGGGAATATATGATACTAGTGTATATATCTACAATACTGCAGAACACAGGGTACGGACTTGCTGGCACTGAGGTATGTCTTGTACTCTATGCTTGGGAATCTAGCAATTCCAGCAGTGTAGATATATAGGGTGCTACGATGTAAAGGAATATGGACTTGTACATGTCTTTGGACTCAGGGGTTTACATATTCGTCTTACCTTGATTCGTGATCATATTGTTGTACTTGGGTAATGCATTTCATCATGTCAGTTTTTGTTATTGTTTTTATCAGCTGAAGGTTTCAACAAATGGTCACTATGCAGCAGTTACCAGAAATACACATCCTTTGTTTTCAGAACAGTGATGAGTGCCACTGTGGCAATTGTGTTCCTGCTGAGAGAAGAGAAGACAACAAATGTAACCGGCAGTGTTCAGGGAACACAACAGAAATGTGTGGAGGTGTTTGGTTGTTGTCGGTGTATAATACGCGTCACCCATAGCGCCACTACTACATGGATACAGTGCACTCACTCATTTCCTTAGCCCTATTCGTTTTGGGATCTTGCTAAAAACAACACTAAAACGATAATCTCTGTAACGATAACGAGCTGTATCATTGACCGTTTTGGAATAACTGTTCAGATGCTCTGCAAATCGAATATCCGTACTAGCTGTTTTAGGAAATCCTACATTTAAGAGAAATCAGTGGTATAGTGTGTTCACACACCTCGTAGTAACCACTTGTGTGTTTGTGGTTAAAAGCCGCCAGGCGGTCTGTAAGTAATCGACACTGGACTAGACAGTCCAAGGATCAACAGCTAGAGCCGGACCACCCGCTCCCATATGTCGCCTCTAACGACGTGCATGCGTTACTGAAGATGAATTCTAACCCTGATCGTCACGGGTCAAGTGAAAACCCAGATCTCGTACAGTTCCGTTAATATCGGTTAGAACTAGTGACGCTAGAGACATGATATATGCCATTAAACCATCCTCATTCCTGTTGCATGCTAATCGATAATTAAATTACTGATATCAATACCTGATTACCATCACAATGCTGAAACGTGTTCCAGCTATCACTGTAAAACAATATGAAACCACGATGCATAGTGTAGCTGTTTACAAGAACAAATTATATTTCATATTGATGTAAAAATTATGTTATTACTATTCTTTATAGTATTTTTGTATTGGTTTCCAAGAACAAATGTCACGTTTGTAGCACATTAACCGTTAAATTGTATGTTGTTATGTTGTAAGAATTTGCCAACAACAATACTAGGAACACGCAGGTAATTAGACGGTAATTCTGGTAATTCCTACACCAAAAGAAACCTAAATTTATGAAATATTTAAAAAATCAAAGATATGTTATAAGGTATTCGTTTGCAAGAAGGTATTACACTGCATATATTTCTTCGTACATGTTTATATTTTTCACAAATTATTCTCAATAATAAGGGAAATCCAGATACGTGCAAGTCGGCGTGCACAGTGCATCTTGTTTTTGCGAGAACCTGTCAAGCAAAGCGGCAGTCAATTAACAAACGCGTTCACGCGAACCTTAAACGAATCAATCAAAGATGAAGTTAGTGAGCTGTGTCGGCGCCGGCCTTTCTTCTCGGGTACATCCCTTGGCCAATTACAGATAGGTAGTCCCATCGAAGCAGGAGCATGATTACCACTAACTAGGCTGTGACAGAAAATCAACTTCCTATGTCTTGTTCTACCAAATACCCTTTGCCTCGCTAACATGCCCAGGTCATCGTCATGTGGTACCTGGCAGCACCTGGCAGCACCTGGCACAACCTTGCTCTTCTTCAGTATTTCTGTGCTCCGTCAACCCTTGTGAATACAAGAAAAGGATAAACACACACACACACGCACACACACACACGCGCGCGCGCACAGCAACATTACAATTTAAGATAAATTATTATACAAATCATTAATGGTAACTAGACTCTCTGACTGTGGAAGTCGCGGTGGCTGAGCGGGCCAGGCGGCTGACGTTGTGTGCTGGCGATTAGGTGCCTGACACTGAGGGTGCGGGTTCAAATCCCGGATGGGACTCAACCCAGAAAAGAAGTAGAATTTGTACATTACTAAGAAAGTGAAATCCCAAATATGACATATGTTGCATTAGACTCTCCCTGCCTTCTCACTTTGTACTCCGAAGTTACCAACTACTACTCCCAGCAGCTGATTAACTCTATGACGACGTTCACACCAGCATCAGCTGCCACATTGGTTTGACGACGTTCTCAGAAGCAATTCAATTCAATTTATTCTCATATAAACACGTTTGGTGGTACAAGAGAAAAACATGCAATTCATTTAAGTACAAGGTAACAAACATGACAAAATGACAGGTAGAGCAGTCTAAAATGAGACACAATAATGTCATAACTTAAAAACCTGCTAAATGATTTTCTGTCTATAGAATGAGTAAAATGAGATTTAACTATTTTGCCTAAAGGTGTATCTAATAGTTGAAGATATTTGGAAAAGTTTCTTATTTTTTTTTAAATTTTTACTCTTGAATAATTTCTTCAATGTTGATAAACTGGGGAAGAACATATGTCGAGTTGGTAGATATTTCAATCTAATATTTGTAAAGACTTCACATTTAAATAAGTAATGAAATTCATCGCCTATTGCCGGTGAATTGCGAAGTCTACATGTTCTATTTTCTAAAGCAATACCATGCCAACCAGTTTCTACTGGAAGACTGTGATTACATGTTCTGTATTTCAGAATAGGATAGTAATTATAAGCTGGGAAGTGAAGATAGTTTTCAAAGTTGGAGTGTTTGAGATTGTTTACAGAAAGATTTCTTGGAGCTATTTTCAACATCAGCCTCCCAGCTTTGTTGGATGTGGTCTTTTAATACAATCTGCACTTGTGAAACTAGCCATTGGCATGGTAAGCTTATAGGGCAAGTAATCTGGCCGAATACACTTGGTTGCTACAGGTAGACTGGCGATTAAGCACGTGAAATACATGCTGTCAGTGGCATGAAATCAATGCCGCTACTGCTTAACACGTGTCTCGTAGAGGGATTAAGTTGAGCAAACACCATCACGGCACGATTCGCACGAGGAAATTGGCCTTTTCAATATTTAGACGACATCATGTTTCCCTTTTGTTTCAAATGGAACGTTCCGGAGAGCGTTCCCATGTATGCAAATTGGGGTCATTTGTCGGGCCGTGGCGTATCTAATACTTGTAAGGCGGTAAGTAAGCAATCCGAGGGATATTATTATTTCTAGATGTTTTAAAAAGACAAAATATTGCTTTGGGTGGACTTGCTGTAATGTTTTTGATTGATAGATTAAATTTCCTATTTCTACAAAATGTCACTCCAAGATAAGTATACTTATCTACAGTTTCAATTGGAGATTGTTCAAAGACATATTTGCGTTTACTATTCTTGGCAGGGCCACTTCCAAAAATTAAGACGTTCATTTGGTTGAGATTCACTTCTAATTTCCAGATTTTACAATAATTGCTACAAGAATCTAAAGTACTTTGTAGTTCGGATGCGGAATCAGCAAAAAACACACTATCGTCGGCATAAAGAAGTACTATAAATGAAAAGCATAACTGTATGTTTATATTCTCTAGCATAACACTTTGACAACTATCATCAATGAGAAATTGTTCTAAGTCATTAAAAGAGGTGAAATATTTTTCCTTGGCGGACGCCCGAAAAACACGGAAAATCATTCGAAAACTTGTCATTTGAATATACACAAAATTTGATATTTGCATACATGGTTCGTATATGCGTGAACACTTTACCTGTGATTCCATTGTTAACTATTTTTTAACTAAAGTCCAATCCTCTATATATCATCGAAAGCTTTAGAAAAATCAACGAGCGCACAATATAACTATCTTTCACCGTTCTTTAAAGTCTGAGTAAGCATGTTAAAAAAATATGTTGTTATTTGTGGAATGTTCTTTCCTAAAACGTGCTTGCGCATGGGTTAAAATGTGGTTTGTTTCCAAGACAATGTTAAGTCTGTTGTTCAGTATACTAGTGAAAAGCTTTCCAAAGCAGCTTAAACTTGTGATAGGACTACAGGAATGTGGGTCTGATTTCTGTTCTTTACCCTTGTATATAGGTGCAATAGTCAGTCCGCCATGCTTCAGACATTGTCCCTGGGGAGAATATCGCACTGAAATAATCAACAAACACAGGACCAAGTCGATCAGCGAAATCAATACGATTGTCATTTTCAGTGTCGTGAATACCAGAAGATTTATTTCGCTTTAGCTTCTTGATAGCATGTGTCCAAGTGATATCATCATTTAGTATATGATCATCATAATATTTAGCTTCTTGATTTATTTCGAAATCAGAAGTACATGTAGTCTGTTTAATAATGATATGCTTCAAATGTTCAAAAAAATCTTTTATGCCTGGTATTTCAGAACTATTATATTTGTTACTTTTGTTAGCATTTTCCAGAATTATTTAGGGGAATGCTTTTGTTTTTTCCTGATTAAGTGGGAGAATTCATGTTTATACTTGTTTATATGTTTATTCAAACATTTGTACACTCTTTTGAACATAGGCGATATCCAGCCTTATTTGAATTAGCCTTGCTTTTAAAATACCGACGTTTTGATTTGTGAGACCATTTACGTTTTTCTCGACATTCTTTTCGAAACCAAGACGTATCATTGCGATCTTGGTTTGACACTGGTGGAGTCGAGCGCCTCACACCAAACATTGCACTTGCTGCATCAACCAGAAGGTGCGCTACCGTAAAGGCAAAGTCATTGACTGCTCGTGCTGGGTCGTCGTGACCTGATGTTGATTGCAATAACTGGGTCAATTCCAGGACAGTGTTTCTGTTAAGATCATTTACATATGTTTTGCTTCATTTGTATCTTGTCGCTTTGGTTTTGCAGCAACTTCTTTCGACGACTTGTTTGTTACAGTTCCCCTCCTCTTCTCAGATGGTTTTGAGTTAGTATAATGTAATCCTGTATTTAATGAGAAAGTACTGGGGAATTGAACATCTGAAAACGAAGATGAAAAATCATTCAAGAACATCAAAATCAACAAAACATGGAAGACATTGTGGTGAAGATAACACACAGTCAATTAGACTTAAGTCATTACATGTCACTTTGACCACATCCTTGTCTTTGCCTAGTCTCCCTTTGCATTAGTGGTGTTACAAAGCTCTATGAGCTTATGTCCTTGAGCATTAACGTTTGCTAAATCATGGTTGGCTCTTTCGAGCAACAGTGAATTTATATGCAAGTCAGTTATTCCATTTTTACTATACTCCGCTGATCAAATAATATTCGAGCAGATTTACCTCAGATACACACTCACAAAAAAAGACTGCAACA